>NC_141761.1:27166858-27470747 GCF_982258835.1 Parasteatoda tepidariorum
TAGAATAACTACATTAAAAAATATGTTATGAAATTAGGAGAATTTCAACTATATACTATATATTTTATTTATACTTTTTACTTACATTTTAATTTTCTTTGACTTTATCCATTTTTTAATTCTTTTCACCTGCCTTTCTTCATGAAGTAACGAGGAGGTTTCTATTTAGATAATGAATTTTTATAAAAGTTCTTTACGGCAGAATAAACGTATTGCTGTTTTATATTAACTGTGTCATTTCGGAATCCATTCTTGTAACTGTAAAGGTTTTGTTTAAGATGTTACTTTTCTCAAATAAAAGCTTAAAATTACCACAATTTTTTTCTGAATAAATAAATAAAGTTTAGTTTTTTTTCTCCATTTTCCCTAAAAGAATAACTAGTTATTTTTAACGTTAGCGAAAAATCACTAGCTTTTAAACTACGTTAAACTATCAAGGAGCGTATCTGATCCGGGTTCTGGTAGTGGGCATTTCAGCTTCATATCATTTTAAAGAAACAAAATTCTATAGCTCTTAATTGAATGTAATATTTTTTTTACTTTTCAGATTCCGATGAGAATGTTATAGAACATGATTCAAAATGCCTCTGTCCAGTGACTAAACTTTGGATCAAATGTCCAGTAGATCCTGATTTATGTTTAATGCCTACAAACGTGCATGCATTGGAAGAAAAAACTTTTGTACTGAAAAAAGAGAATTCGCCAGAACTTACGAATGAAGCATGATTCTTTCCATCATTACTCTTATACACCTACAACCATTTCAGAAATTCATATTGCTCATTAATAAATTTATGTTTAGTTACGGATTTGTGTTAACCAGGCTTAATTTATATGTTAATAAATTATTTATAGTTCATTAAAGCAATTTGAGAAAAAAAATTTGGCAGTATTTCTTTCCAATAATCACATATAACATTTCTTACAAATTGTAAGCGACCTACTTAAAGAAATATTTGTAAAACAACTCTCCGTGCTACACTAAAAACCTTTTAATGTATGTCCTTTTAATTAGGGTCGATACTTCAAATAGGAACAGTTTTGATGGATTTTTTAAAAATTTTTGACCCTTTCACAATTTCTTTAAATGAAACAATTTATTATTAAATTATTCTTCTTTAAATGTTTCCTCCAGGGACTTGTCAGAGAGATCCAAACATTAAATTTAAAAAAAAAACATTGAAAAATTGACGACTTTACGCTATGCAATTTTTTATGTAACATAAATGCCCACAGCATGTTTAGACTCGTATTAATTACGAAAGGTGATTCCTAGATTTAGCCTTATGTGAACCTAACTCGCAATCGTATGATGATCGTATGAATCGCAACTCGCAATCGCATGATGATCGTATATCATAATTTTATATGTTATACAAAATATTTAAATTTATGTCCTTAGAGGAGTCATAAACATTTTTAATAGGAGTAACTTTGCCAAGTTTTAAAAATTTGATTTTCGGCCTTCTGACAATTTCTTAACCAAAACAACAATTAATAAATTCTCTTCTTAATTGTTTTTTCAGTTCTTGGATGCAAAAATTATGCATAATATTACAGCAATTATAAACAACAAAAAAAAAATCGTAAAAAGAATACAAATTAATGATTTCACAATTTTACAACAATTTTGATTTCAAAGGAAAAAAAAAAGAAAAAAGCGAAAAGCGTTTAGCTTACGATACATATGTGTGTGGCTGCATAAAATCGAATTTCTACCACTAATACTTTTAATTAGAGTTACTGCTATCTAACTTTGTTTGAGAGTTACGACTTACGGGTACCATTTTCTTATTGGTCGAGAGTCAAAATTTACCGAAATAAAACATAACTCACTTTTTCTCGTAGACTTAATATGGAGTGATAGATCAACAAGGTATTTTTATCTGATGGAATTTCAGGTACGCATTACTTTCATTTGCTTTTAAAATTAATCTTAACTATTCAAAGTATTTCAATTCTCTATTTTCAAAAAAAAAATCAATCCCGTTGTTTAAGGGAAGTTTCATAAGTTGTTAAGGAAACTAGTAAATCTGATTAAATAAATAATCCCAAGAAACTGAAGCGGTAAGATATTATCTGATTAAAAACTTCATTCGCTTCGAAAATTCATAAAAAGGAAATAACATATGACATGACATGTTTCAAGCGCTTCAAAAATAGGCTCCCATTTTCAAGACTTGCCAGACGTAAATGAGAAGAAAGAAAGCTGATTTGAAGTATGAAACGTAAAGTTGCCAATGGAAAAATAAAGATGAGAAACAAAACTAGAAAAACTACAGTCGCCTAGAGACAAAAAAAAGATGAAAAACAGAACAAGAAAAAAAGTACAGTGGCCAAGAAGGGCAAATCAAGGTAAAATGCATTTCCACACGCTATAAGGAAGTGATGAGGAACTAATGTAGTTAACACAGGAATCAGCATTCACGTGAATAAAATAAGATTCAGGGTATCAAGATGAGCTTATGATCTGGGGTGGAAATAATTTTCGCATTGTCGAAATTCAATTTATGCCCAAGAGTCTAATAATGTGCAGCAATTTGAGATTTCTCGTATTTTTGATAACAAACTTCAAGAAAACAATCGATATGCCAGTTTTCAAGAGTACAATAAATCAACAATTGCTACAGCATCGTTGGAATCTTGGGCATAAATTCAATTTCGGCAATGCCAAAATTATGTATAATTTCATATACATACACTACCCTACAATAATAGAAGAGATGCGTTTTGTTTTTGACAAATTATTCAAATTTTATAGGAATATTCTAAGAATTACTTTTTAACTACAGAGGTGTTCAGGTGATGCAATTTCTCATACTTATCAATAAAGTTTAAAACCTTCATTAGTTTAAAGATGCAGCAATCAATTACAAACGGAAAAGAGTATTTTTGAACACTTTATGACAGAAAACACAGAAATAAGCTTGTAACATCTTGTATAGATTATTTTAGTTATTGTATGCAATAGCTGAATAAAGTTTCGTAAACGTACGGTAAATATTTATGAAGATATAGACATTTTTTATAAAAAACTAACTCTTTTGCCCATCGTTTTCTTACTATTACTATAGCAGTTTTCAACAAAATTAAAAAAAAATATTTTAGCGATTTTAAATTTATAAAAAAATTATCATTTAAAAATTCGAATAAAATTCTTTAAAAATTGCTCAAGATATGAATATTTAGATTAATTCTTCATACTGCACATGCGCAGAAAACACATTAAAACCTTTGTGTTATATTTTTGTTGTGAATCATATTCGTTAACTAAGGAAAAAAAAATCAATTTAAATATCTTGAAGATTTATAAGGTTTCCAACAATTTTCTTATCAGTTTTAGTATTTTTTCCATAAAAATAGTTTTAGTATTTAGTATTTTATGTTCTGAAGGATAAGAGGTTTAGTAAAAATTTTATTTTGTGTCATAAAACAAAATTGAATTTAAAAAAATACTATTCTACAAACAATAGGACTACATAATGTGATGGTATAAGAAAAATCAACATGTGAACAGACTGTAATAGGGAAAGGTTCACCATAATCAATTTTCTTTGATAATACGAAATGAATTGTGAAAATCTTTAACATTCAGAGCTTTTATTTGCGAATTTACAAATACAATTAGGGAACTTCTAAATTTTTTTAAAAAGTTTTCAAGATATTCAAACAGGACATTTTACATAAGCTACATTGGACATGAGCTATCAAATACAATTGACTACAAAATTAGGAACAAATTTTTGCTCATGCGTGGTGCGAAAGGACTACTTTAAATACACTCATATCTTGCGCTAATTTAATGATTTTTTTTAAAATTTTAAAATAATATTTTTGTTTTCACTTTTAAATTCCTCCCAAAATTTTGCTTAATTTTAATGAATATTTTTACAGTTAGAATAAAAAAGTGTTAGTCAAAAAAATGTTTTTTTCTTTTATTATTTTTTTTTAATAAAGGAATTCATATCTTCATAAATATTTTTGCTGGGTTTACGAAACTTTTTTCCGTTATTGTATGAATAATCTTTACAAGTTACAAGCCTATTGGGAAAAAATATGTAATGCAATACATTTAAAACTGTAATAATACTAATTTCAATAGAATTTATTATTCTTTTCACGAAATTCAAACAACCTTCTTATGTTGCGATAAACTTTTTAAATTGATTATTCAGGTTGTGAAAAAAAATTGCTAGGCAATTGCGAGAAATGACTTGAAATTATTTTAAAACTTAAGGCTGCTGAGTTTTTGATAAGATCAGCCTTTGATAAGTTTTTGCTTAAACTGATCTGTCACCGAACATGATTAACGACGTTGACATTGTTTCAATGTACATCTTTGAAAAAATAAATTTGTTGAATCATAACTTTCTTAGCAAGTAATAGGGTAAGTATAATTTTAACATGTCTTTATCATCTTTTTTTTTTAAATAATTAACTAGATTTAGATACGAGAAATTTCACATTTAAAGGATTAAAAGAGCACCTGAAACTCAATACTTAAAAAAAAATTTTTTTTTTAAGAAAAAATTAATTCTACATTTAAAAAAAAATGATTTTTCTGAAAAAAGTTGTTACTCGAATGCTAAGTATATGATATCATTTTAAACATTGACAATCGTAGATATTATTTATGTTTTAAAAACAACTAGGAGGCTCCGCCTCCTACTCGCTAACGCTCGCCAACCCCCGAGAATTGCTACGCAATCCTATGTGGTTCACGCCGTGAACCATGGCTCGCTGCGCTCGCTCGCCAATGAACACAATGTTCTAGCACAAAGACATAATATATTATCATCAAAGACATAGTATTGTACTTATGTAGAAGAATTCTACCAATGTTCTTATTGGCTTTTAAAAAAGTATATTAGCTATTTAGATTGCAAATGGTGAAAAAATCAAAACATTAGCTAAATAAGAAACATATTAGCAAAATAAATTATCAAATATTGCTTCACTAATATTCTGCATTTTAAAGCGTGAAAATTCAATGCATAAATAAACGCGAAATATATAAAAAAATTCAATGCATTCAATACAAACACTTAAACGTTTTTTAGACGTTAAGGTAGCTCCCAGTAGAAAAATATCAATTCAACAGCGGCCTTTTAAAGCATTCTCACTTCAATTAATTAATTAATTCCTAATTGAGTTTAAATTAAATATTGTCATGTTTTTAGTGCATGAATCTGAATTGAACAACCTGATAATGCTCACTCTGGTTATTGTTATCTGGTTGCTCACTACGTGCTCTTGCGCGCCGAATCCAATCAATTAAAAATGAAAACTGTTGCCAGCGCGAGAAAAGAAATATCATCGGTTTTATTGATACATACATATATACGTACGTATTAGCGTTTTATATAATATAGAAGGTTTTGTGATTTAAATTTTTATGTTTAGTTTCTAGAATGTCTTTTCCGACTTTCAACTTTAATACACGTTTTCATGAAATTTGTTTTCATAAAATTACCATTTTCAGACAAAGTTACAATATAAATGCTTAGTGATATGGCCGTGAAACACTAGTGAACGAAGTTAAAAAGATATCATGTAAGAAATAGTAATGAAGGGTGAAAAGAACAATCCGGAAATCAACTGGGATCAGGTGCGACAAATGAACGGTATAATATTTAATAAAGTGAGTGATTCTCAGAATTGTAAGTGTAAATATATGCCCAGTATTTTCGAGAAAACCGTTGTACTAATTTAAACGACGTTGTCCAACAAACAATCTTGTAAACGTCATCTGGATGCCTTTGATTTATTTGGATGGTTGTCTATGCACAGCCACGACAGAGGGTGGTCGTTTTAGCTCCCTACAGGAGGGAAGAAACTTACAGTAAACAGAGGGAGAACAGTGATTAAATTTAAAAGTTGTCGGATCAAGCTATTGGTCGTAAATGACAACACCAACGTGTGCTCTAGACTTATTTCACTCTTGTCAATGTTTACCTAATATCAGTATTGACTTTTGACTCTAAAAATTATAACGAAATTGTGTGAATTGTAAACAGTATTTCTTTCACGCAATTTCAATAATGAAAAGAAATATTTATTTAGTCTTATGCACTGTACACTCTAGATATCTGTAACAAAACCAACCAAAATACTGTCTGTAGTCACATTATTTATATCAATTACGTATCAGGTCTAATAAAAATTTAACCCCAGTAGTACGGTTACTATTTTTCTTGCCATCAGTTTCGTTTTAAAATTCAGTAATATATATATATATATATATATATATATATATATATATATATATATATATATATATATATATATATATATATATATATATATATATATATATATATATATATATATATATATATATATATGTAAAATGATGCAGTCGGACCGAGCAGGGAAACAGACACAGGATTTTAATTAAATCAGACTAACTTTTATTTGATCATTCTTAGTTGAGTGGGAGCGAAGAAGTGATGTTTACTCCATCAGCAAACAGTCTTTCTGGTAGGGAAAATCTTGCAAAAAATCCTAAAATGCCTTTATTTAGGGAAAAGAGGGAAAACTCAGAAATTACTATTGGTTAATTAAATATATCACGCGATTCTCACAAGACTTAAAAGGAAAAATATCTTCATTTAAATTTATGTATAGTTGGCTAAAAATAGATTTAGAAACAGGATGTGGTTTCTTTAAAAGTATCCTAAAGTGCTTCGATTCGAAGAATTAAGTAGTAATAAATCAGGAGTTGTTTTATAACGAAGAAACTAACATAAAAAGATTAATTGAAGCTTTTTATGTTACATCCCCCCTCGCCGAAAATTTTTTAACTACTATCAAAAATTTTAAAATTTATCTTTTTGCAAAACTTTCCCTATGATGACACAATTAAAATTAAAAAAAATCAAATTGCACTTTTAACAAGATTTCAAAGTAATATGAATTATAAAAAATACATATAAGTACACAATATAAAAACTTTCATGAAAGTCTCGAGAAAAAAAAAATTGATGTAGCGCTACCATCAAAATGAAGTGTTAGATCTTCATTTTCAACAGTTTTTTGTGATTTAAGTTTTTTCAGTCCTTTTTGAAAATCACTGTAAATAAAGTTATTACTCATACTAACACAATTAAAATAAACTTTTCACTATAAGAAAATTTATAAAAACTTTCTTTAAAATGTAAATATTCAAAAACATGAAAGATAAAAAATATGAAAATACAAGTGATTTGAGATATACAAATACAAATTGACTTTTTCCAAAAAAAAATTTCAATCAGAAATTTTTCTTCAGGATTTGTACATCTTGAAAATAAAATGTATAAAAAAATTTTGACACAATGGTCTTTAATCTGAAATTTAGGATTTCAGTGTTGTTAGGGGAAAATTTTTGCTGGATTAGGGGCTGTATTCCCCAAATGGAGGAAAACAGTCCCTAGTCTCAACAATGATGTGCTGGAAGATCCTAGCTGTAATAGCTATAATCTATAAAACTCACTGTAATAGCTATAATATCATGCTTAAAATATAAAAAGAACTTCCGATGTATTCTTAATATAATAAATGCTAAATTTTTACCAATACAAACGATTTTTACATAAAAATATTGTTCGTTATGCATCATATCAATATGTCATGTAACCTTGAAACAAAGAAAAAAGATTATTTTTGTGTGCATAAAAATTACACTAAAAACATTATTCTCTATAATTTTAATAAAATAAATAATATATTTGATACCAGATAAATAAAAAAATTATTGACATTGACATAGGAAAAGCATATTGCAGAATTTCGATAACATGCTGGAAAATTTCATACATTTGAATTCAAAGTGCCCACAATTGTACGGTTAAACAAAAGTACGGTTAAAGTTAATTTGGCGTTGCCAAACAGTGTCACATTATACTAATTAAAAAATATTTTATCGAAATATTGATTTGAACATAAAAAAAAATCAAAATAAGCTTGATAACTACAATGTAAACAAACAGACAGCTTATGGAACGTCAAAAGTGCCACGCCCACTTTTCAGAAAAATAGCTATAAAATCATAAAAAATCATCGTATCGAAAAAATTCGAACAACACGTGATTCAGGCTGACTATCTTTACATTTTTAACAAAAAAATTTTTTTTTGAAAATTTTATGATTTCAAGGTCCCGTGTCCCCTTAAGTTTAAATTTTTTTTGTTTTCACCACAGAGAGAAACTACCATCGCCCCATATCCTTTTAGATTGGGTAAACATTGAACTTGAAGAAGAAAATTTGAAAGGTTGGATCTTCCAGAAAAAAGGGGACCACATGTTCTTTTGAACCATGTGTAATGTTGTCATATTCGGTGTTTTTAATTTATTTTAACAATGAAAAATCATTAATTTTAATATAAAATATATTCAATTCCATTTAAATAATTACATGTTTTTTATTCGTGACATAATTTCAGTTTGTCAGGTGGGTGGTACCTTCGCAATTTTGATATATGAACTATTTCTGTATTTTCTTTATTATGAATATTCTTTTTATTTATTTTATAATTAACATCAGAAATTTTTTCAAGAATTATATATGGACCGGAAAAAGTGGGGGTAAGTTTCCTAGTATTGGGGTATTTAAAATCTTCATACATTACAGTATCATTTTGGGAAAATTCAATATGAGTGAATCTTGCATCATAATAAATTTTATTTTTTACATGATATTGTTTAGTTCTTTCAACTGCAATTTTCCTTGCTTCTTCTATTGGTGGAAAAATTTCTTCAGATAAAGGATGATTAAATGGGAGAGTGCCAAACATTAAATAAGCTGGTGGGAATTTAGTTACCGAATGTGGAGTTAAATTATATTCTTCGGTTACTTCTTTTAATAATTTAGGCCAAGGAATTTTTTTAGAAGAATCATTAATTTTACATTTTAAACGTGTTACAATGGTTTGTCCTAAACGTTCAACTTTTCCATTAGTTTCAGGTCTATGGGCTGTAGTTAACAATTGTTTGATTTTGCTATGTTTAAGAAATTTTTTAAAGTGGGAAGAAGTAAACGCGGCATTTCTATCACTCAGAATACTTTTAGGGGTTTGAATTTGAAAAATTTGGTGCAAAAAATTTACATAAGTTTCCGTAGTTATTGATTTAGATGCAAAAGACCACATATATCGAGTGTGATGATCAATTACTAAAGTTAAATATTTTTTGGTAGAATTGTAATAATTAAAACCACCTACACTATCAATTGCAATAATTTCAAAAGGTTTGTCAACTGGGGGCATTTCCTGAAGTAACCCAAATCTTTTCTGTCTAGGTTTTTTATTAATTTGACAAGTATGACAATGTTTGTTAAAATTTGTAATGTCCAAAGTAATATTTTCCCAATAGTAAACAGGAGTAAGTAAATTAATAGTTTTTTGAATTCCGGGATGGCCAAATTTTTTATGACTAATTTCAAGTAATTTATGCCTTAAAGAAAATGGAACAACAATTTTGGTAAAACCCTTTTTACGTATACACAAAACATTATCTATTTTAATAAAATTTCCAGTTAAATTATCATTTTGTTGGGCTTCGCGAATTTCGTCTAATTGCAAAAGATGTGAAAAATGGCTTACATTATTTAAATCAACATTACTATTGTGTTCAATATTGTCAGGAATATCACGGGATAACATGTCAGCTTCAAAGTTTAAGGTGCCTTTTGTGTATTTTATATCATAATCATACATACTTAATAGTAAAGACCATCGGAACAATCTACCTTTCAGATTTTTAACATTTTTTAACCAAACTAAAGCCGCATGATCTGTATGTATGGTAAATTTATTTCCAAATAAATAGTGATAAAATTTGTTTAATGCATCAACAATAGCAAGACATTCCAGTTCTGTGATTGCATAATTTTTCTCATAGTCTCTAAGAGAACGAGAATGGAATGCTATTGGATGTAAGACACCTGAAACATCTGGCTGTTTCAAAATTGCTCCAACACCACTTTGACTTGCATCAACAAAAATATGACATGGTAACTTAGGGTTAAATATTTTCAAAATTGGTTTACAAACTAAAGCATTTTTTAAAAATTCGAATGCTTCTTGACATTTGGGAGTCCAACACCAGGGTGTATTTTTCTTTAAGAGATTATTTAAAGGTGCTCTAAGTTTAGCATAATTATTTATAAATTTATTATACACATTTATTGAACCTAAAAATCGTTGAAGAGATTTAACATTAGTTGGAGGTTTCAAGTTTTTAATTGCTTCAATGTTGTTGTTATCAGGAGTTACTACACCATTAGATATTTCATATCCTAAAAATTGAATTTTAGTTTGCAAAAAAGAACATTTAGAAGCTTTTAATTTTAAGTTTTCAAATCTACATATTTCAAAAATTTCCTTTAGATGATTTAAATGTTCTTCAAAATTATTAGAATAAATTATGATATCATCAAAATAATTAGCTGCAAATGAAACTTTATGTTTAGTGAGTATTCTACGTATTGTTCTTTGAAAAATACTAGGGGCGTTCTTCCACCCAAATGGCAATCTTAACCATTCGTATAACCCACTATTGGTGACAAAAGCAAGTTTTTCAGTGTCCTCAGGGTTGATTGGAATTTGCCAATAACCACTTACCATATCAAGCCTACTAAAATAAACACTGTTCCCTAATTTATCTATAAGAGTTTCTATAAGAGGTAATGGTTCTGCATCCGATTTAGTAATTTGATTTAATTTTCTGAAGTCTATACACAATCTACTTTTTTTATTTTCATCTTTTTTATAAGCTAGAGTTACTGGAGCAGAATAGGGAGAAGAACTTTCTTTAATTATATTATGCTTTAACAATTCTTCAATTTGTTTATCTATTTCCTCTTGTTGTTTTGGGGAAGTTTTGTATGCTCGTAAGGATACTGGTAAGTCTGATGTTAATCTTACCCTTTGAGGTTCAATTCTTATTGTCCCTACATCATATTTATCTTTAGCAAAAATATCTGAAAAATCTTCTAAAATTTCCTGAAGTTGGAAATTTTTTTTATCATCTTGAATTTGCATAATTCCGTCAACATGATTTTGACAATGTTGGCCACCATTATCACATTCAGTCTCAAGAACATTTGAAAATTCAAGATTATTTTCAGTTTTGCTATTTAAATCTTTATTTTTTATCCCATTTTTCTTATTTTTTCTTAAATTCACTTTGTTTACATTTTTATCTTTGTTTATTCTCACGTCCAAAATTTTATTTTCCATAACAAATTCTTCCTTTTGTTTATTTTTATTAGATTTAACATTTTTTCTTTTATTTCTACTTTCCTTATTTTTATTCTTAGCTTTATTTTCTTTGTTGGTATTTTTGTTGCAATCATTAACCGGGATTTCAGGAGAAATGTGTAAAGACAAGTTGCTTTTATAATCCGAAAAAGTGATCAGTTTTCTCTGATTTTGCATTACAACTTGTTTATCACAATCAATCACAAATTTAAACCCATTACATTCCTTTAAACCCAATATGGCATAAGGTAGATCAGTATTTAAAATATAAAATTCCACTGACCTAGCTATATTTCCAATTTTTAAATTTAAAGTACAAGTGTGGTTAAGTTGCAAAATACCTTTTGTTTGTTTTACATTAACACAGTTCTTTCTTTCTTTTAGGACATTAAGTTTTTCAAAAAGTTTAGTTGGGATGATATTTAAAGTACTACCTGTATCAATATTTAACAGGATAGTTTTATTTGTCAAAATCGGGTATTTGTCACTTTCATAGTTTTCATTTTTATTTTGTATGTATCCGGATACTATTAATTGTCAATTTCTTGGTTGGTCACTTTCTTGTTTATGCTGAGTTTGATTCTCAGTCATAAAAGAATTAGGTTTGTTTACACAATTTTGGCCCCAATGATAAGCATTGGTTATACCGAGCTTATCACAGTATTTACATGGCTTAGGAGACAACTCCTGGGAAGCCTGGGCGAAATGACTAGTTTGTTGTTTATTTCTTTGAAACTTTTCATTTTGAATTCTAGGTCTAAATTGGAATTGTTGGTTATAACTTTGATTAGGCCGGGGAAAATTCTGATTTTGTCGAGGATTATAATTTGGATTACTTGAGTTGTTAAAGAATGGCCGCCTTGGTACCCAGCCTTGATATTGTGGTCTATACCCATTAAATTTAGACTCAGGTAATTTTTTAGTTTCAGTTTGGGGTAAGACCGTAGGTACATCGTGAATTATTTTCGAAACAATAGTGAGCCATTCAATTGGGGTTTTAGGTTCTTTTAAAACCAAAAGTGTTCTGATTTGGTGGGGCAAACCAATAGATAGACCCTCAATTATATGATCATTACTTAAATTTATTTTTCGACCCAACTCTACCTTTTCGGTAAAATATGAATTTAGGTCTTTAGCTTGGCCCGAAAATTTTAAATTTTGAAAATCGTTAAAGCCAAATGGAGGTGAAAAATAATGCTCTCTAAAAATTTCAACTATTTCTTGATATGAATTACAATTAAGACAGTTATTAATATACAATTTTAAAGCTGAACCTTTAATGAATTTTTGAAAATTTCTAACTTTCCATTCGTCATTACATTTAGCATCTAGAGTTTGTTTTTCGAAGTGTTTGAGCCAGGATGTGAATTGAACACCAATGTCCGGCTCAAAGACTAGTATGTCTGGTTTATCCTGTACACTTTGCTCCATACTTAATTTTTGTAAATTATCACTCAATTCTTTTTCAGAATTATCTGTATTGCTTTTGGCATTTTCATCCATTTTAAATTTGTAATTTTTGCCACTCCGTAAGGGCATTCAAATAATCAAAATAAATTTTAACAATTAAATATAGCATTTAGAAGTAAATTAAATCTCATAGTTGCTTATTTATCGTTACTTTACGATAAACACTAATACAAAATTTAAAAAAAAAATATTCAATTGATCATATATTACAACACATAATATAATCAAAACGAAACTAAATATCCTTTAACATTTTTATGCTAATAATATTAAATCAATTTAATAATATAATATTCCTCGAAGAATAAGTAAATTTCAATAATTATAAGTTTTTGAAAATGCATAAATAAACAATCAAAATAAGAACAATGAATAAAAATTAATAATCATGAAAAATTCATAATCATAAAAATTAATAATCATCACAATGAAATATCAAGAATGAGAGAAAAAAAAATTTCCGAATATAACCAAAATCTATTATTATTTTCGCTGTTCAAACACCACATATTTTGATAATCAAAAAATATTTGTAACTTTTTATCAAAACAAAAGCACGGATCGAAGTAAATTTTCATTATATGAATACCATTGAAGAATTTTCCATCGAGGATTATCACTAAACACTGGGAATCACTGCGCGAATCACTGTATTATCACTAAACTGCACACGCGAACAGAATCGTAGCCATTAAGATGAACTTCTGGAAATGTAGAATCGCTGTCACTTTGAAATAAGCAGGAACTCACAAATATGGAACAGATGGTCTTTAGAGGCATGGAATTCTCGAAAAGGGTAAACGAAACATTTTTTTTTTCTTTCTTAATGTTTTCTCCATAGTCGCACCATTCCAAGAGTAAACACGAGAAGAGTTAGTAGAAAAGGGGAATAAACCATCTTCTTCGTTAAGATGAGTCACTGACTAACGCCGAAATTGATAAATTTGCAGACTATGCTTTCAAGGTTCATCCAAATCCAATTAATTTCGCAGCATTGGCAATGAACTGCTAAGCATTCTCTGTGAAGTCTTCGATCCGTTCGTTAATAGGCTCAAATCTTCTAACATAATAGAAGTGTGTTCTTTTAGTTATTTTTTTTTTTTTATGTTTTGAAGAAGCATTTAATATTATCCTGCGCCCGTTTCATCAGTTCTTAATATCCTGCTCGGCTTGTAAAATGATGCAGTCGGACCGAGCAGGGAAACAGACACAGGATTTTAATTAAATCAGACTAACTTTTATTTGATCATTCTTAGTTGAGTGGGAGCGAAGAAGTGATGTTTACTCCATCAGCAAACAGTCTTTCTGGTAGGGAAAATCTTGCAAAAAATCCTAAAATGCCTTTATTTAGGGAAAAGAGGGAAAACTCAGAAATTACTATTGGTTAATTAAATATATCACGCGATTCTCACAAGACTTAAAAGGAAAAATATCTTCATTTAAATTTATGTATAGTTGGCTAAAAATAGATTTAGAAACAGGATGTGGTTTCTTTAAAAGTATCCTAAAGTGCTTCGATTCGAAGAATTAAGTAGTAATAAATCAGGAGTTGTTTTATAACGAAGAAACTAACATAAAAAGATTAATTGAAGCTTTTTATGTTACATATATATATATATATATATATATATATATATATATTACTCGGCAAAAATTTATGGCTCTAACTTCTAAAGTTCTCAAGTAACATTAAAACATTTAGAATTAATTTTTAATTTTATAAATTATTTTAATAATGAAATTGTTTTTGAGTGCCAATTCAAATGTAAAGTATACAGAACTATTTGAAAGAATAGAGAATATCAATGAATAATATGAATGAACCCATAGAGATTATCAATGACCTAAAAATATTTCAATATAATATATGAAAATATAATAAAAGTTTTGAGTGTTCATTTTATTATCACAATTTTAATCTTTTCCATGAAAAAAAAAAAACAAAACTAAACACATTCAATTAAAGTTTAGAATTTTTTTTAAAACTCTAATATTGTCATTTTAAGGAATGATATTTCTATTCACCAAAAATATAGGTTCTATGATGCAGATTTTTTAAATTTAATTTTTTAAATAAAATTTTTAAGAGATCTCTTTTTATGATAATACTCATTCTACGTTTTCATTAAAAAAAGCTTTATAATTTAAAGCTTTATAAAAAAGCTTTATTAAAAAAGCCGTTTTGATGATGCTCGTTCCGACACATCTCGCACCCACAATCATTCCACGTTGAAATTCAGTTAAATCACTTTTCCTTCCCATATCTGAGCAAGCAACGCAGTATAGTAAGACTCGGGAATTAAAAATTTAGAACTATTTACATTCTGACAAAAAAATTCGAAAGTTTAAAACGGCGACTGCAAACGTAAGAACTTAAAATTCTAATTGCTACCAATAGATAATATATTCTTTTACAGGAAATATAACTTTTGACATTGGAAAGTTTTCAAAGCTGTAACCATGAGTACACGATATACACTAGGAATCGTCGATTATATGGTCATTTTACTTTTTCTTTTGATATCAGCGGGGATTGGCTTGATTTTTCGATTCTCTAGTGGAAAACAACGAACTATGAAAGAATATTTGTTGGCGGGACGGAATATGCCCATATTCCCAGTCATACTGTCCACCACGGCTACACTTACAGGTACCGGCACAATGCTGGGAATTCCAGCAGAAGTTTACAGGTATGGAATACAATCATTAGTGCAGCCATTCGCAACAGCAATAGGAATGTATCTTGCTGTATATGTCTTCATTCCAGTTTATTTTCAATGTGGAGTGACTACAGTTTACGAGGTACTGACCACACTTATGCATTATTTGTTTCTTTCTTCTCCATTAAAAGTGTTACTTCAAAGTCGTGGTTATTATCGAATAGAAAATTAAGGATATATATCATAGAGAACAAATAGTTAGTTGTACACACTGATGGCTGAATTTGTATATGGCAATAATAAGAAAAGTTCTATTTTTAGAAAAAAGGCAGTCTATCAATGTTTAAATTTATTAGGTATTTTCTAATATAAATTGCGCAAGACAAACAACATCCCGAATAACTTTTCATCTAATGAACGGGCTTTCACATTCTAGAACTCAATAATAATTCGAGGATCTTATCTTAAATATGCTAATTAATTAGTGCAAATGATTTTTTATGTTAAGAAATCTGACACAAAACACGCTTTCTCTAAATGTTGTCCAATTACTTCAATTATTTCTTATTCTCTATCCAATTATTCTAATCTAATTCTAATCCAATTATTTCGATTATTATCTAATTCTCTCTTCTTTGCGGTGAATATAACTTCTTGTCAGTTAATCCATAAATATCCCATTTTTAAATTAAAAATCTTTTTTGTAAAAATAAAATTTATGAAAGAATTAAATTATTTTATGGATTATGTTAAATTTTATTCGATGGAAAATGCTCTTGAAAGTATTGCTGTGGGAATTTAAATAATGTATATGACTATCCTGTAGTAGTTAGTTATTTAAAAAAACTAGCATTTAATAATGAAAAGTTAAGATGACATATTGTTATTTGAAAGATAAGCAATCTGTTTGATTAGTCTATAGTGATGTAGTTCAACTATAGTTCTCCTATAGTCAAACAGTAAAAAAGGAATAATTCAAATGTAAAAATTTAGGATCCAGAAATTTCTGATTTTTTTTAAAGATTATTACAGTATTATTAGCTTTTTAATTGATAAAAGAACGAACTTTTAATTGAAAAGATTATTAAAGAACGAACTTTCTTTGTATCGAATGTATGTCAATGAGAATTGCAATCGTGAACTGTAAATTGAGTTTTTGATATTCACGTGCTTACAGAACAAAAATATGTATGAATACTATAATTTTCGTCGCACATAAGATTTTTTTTTACTTCATTAATAGCTTTGATTAAATAAATTTTAAATCCTAAATTTACAGCATTTTTGCTTATGTTATCATTTTGAAAAAATCGAAGATCCTTCTTTCTTTAGATTTTGCATAAGAGAATTATAAATTTCAGTTTTACACTCTAATTTAAATCATTCCATCCTTTTTGAATATTTTTTAAATTATTTCTCCAGTTTTTAGAAATACGATTTGGAAAATATACTCGTTATGCATTGTCAGCTGTGTTTTTCATGCAAGTGGTAAGTTGAAATATAACCAATGTTTTCCAGAAACTGTATATTTACTATATTAAAAATACTTTATTTTGATTAGATAATGGGCCTGTCACCTTGTTTGTATGGACCTTCTCTAGCTCTCAGCGCAGTAACAGACTTGTCTCTAAATATGTGCATTCTTGTTATTGGCGGAGTCTGTACATTTTATTGTGCAATGGTAAGAAATTATTAAAATATAAGGGATCAATTTTGTTTTATCCATCTTATGAATGTACTTAAAAGGAATTTTGACTATTGTGTCCACATTGGGCAACTTAAAAAATCTCTCTCAAAAGCAATTTTTCATGCTATTTAGGAATTGAAAAATACTAATAAATAGCTAGTTCCATGATTCGTACCAAGTCTAATTTTCTAAGATGTATTGTGTGGAGAAAGCTCTAGAGGATAAATTAAGAAATTTTTTTTTTCATATTGAGATCCCTGCATAAGAATCAAATGGCTGTGTTTTTGCGCCAAGTTTTTATTCAAGTTTAACGGCTCAAGTTTAAGAAGCTTTCAGTGTAACTTTTGAACATCCTGTGTAAGGATATAGCAGAACTACACTAATGTAAAAATTATTTAATGCATCATATAGGTGCCAAGCGCAGCTCATTCTGTTATGTTCTACTTGTTTCTGTACTCGCTAATTATTGTTTGAGGTTTAGAATGACAGTTAGTTTAAGTGATTGCCTCGTGTGCATTCCTAAATAGTACAGGAACGATTTAGGAGCAAAGTAGCAAGTTCAGCTGCGGAGCATGTTGAGTTTCAAGCTATTTAAACTGCATTTCACGAAAACTTAAAAAAGGCTATGAACTATTTCAAAACTTACTTCCATTACACTGAAGAGCAAAAGCAAACTGGTATGCCTGCCTAATATCGTGTAGGGCCCCCGCGAGCACGCAGAAGTGCCGCAACACGACGTGGCATGGATTCGATTAATGTGTGCAGTAGTGCTGGAGATAATTGACACCATAAATGCTGCAGGACTGTCCATAAACCTGTGGGAGTAAGAGGGGGTGGGGATATCTTCTGAACATCACGTTGCAAGGCATCCCAAATATGTATGCGATGTCGTAGATTTGATGTTTTACCGGATTTCCGATACTCACGGTATACTCGTGAAATGGTCGTACGTGAAAATCCAAATTCATTTGCTATCCCGGAGATGCTATGTCCCATCTCCCGCACGCCGATTATAACACCACGTTCAAACTCACTTAAATCTGTATAACCTGCCATTGTAGCAGCAGTAACCGATCTAAGAACTGTGCTAGACACTCGTTGTCTTATATACGCGTTGCCGATCACAGCGCTGTACTTTGATTGGCCCCATACCCCTTTACTTGCATACTCATGCCTGTACCAGTTTTTTTGGCTCTTCAGTGTACTACCAAATTTCTTATTTCCTAAATGAGGCTTATAATGAAGCAATAAAAATAATGGAGGATAGTGTTTAAAAGGATTTAACTATTTTGATGCAAAAACTTTTCAGTATACTGACTTTGTAATCGTAGTAAACCTCAATCCATACGTGAATCAATCAGGAAGAAACGGAACTATTTAAGTAAATTTAATGAGATTTAATATTTCTGTGATTAAATTCATTTTCCTAACAGCAGCAAAGAAAACATATGATCCACCTGGTTAGTCAAGTAATGATCTAGTAATTATTGGCTGGATAGATTGATATGTTATGGTTAAAGGATTCAATTGAGCTAATTTCCCCAATTCTAGAATCCAACAAGCAGAAAGTTGGTAATAGATTTTAAAAATATACAATCTTAAAAAGCAACATTTATACCCGTTAACATTTTATAGGCTTATAATACTATTACTAGTAATTGTTCAAATATTTTATATCACTATCTTTCTTATTATGCTATTAAGCAAATGTTATGTTATGAGTTACACATGGTCTACTTATTCACTTAACTATAAATACTCAATACTTTTGAGGATGGTACGGTTTAGAACACATGTGATGCGAGTTAGGCAACTGGTTTTCTATATCGTATGCCATTTGCAGATCTTACAAAAATATTTTCAGTGCTTATTATTGTGTAAGTATTATTGCCAAAAAAGAATTATAAGTGGTTGAATGATTGCATTTTTTGATTAAAATACTTTAAATGTAATTGTCAATGATACATAACTGATAAAAATTTCAGTGCTTATTATTGTGTAAGTATTATTGCCAAAAAAGAATTATAAGTGGTTGAATGATTGCATTTTTTGATTAAAATACTTTAAATGTAATTGTCAATGATACATAACTGATAAAAATTTAAATGTGAAAAAGAGTAAAATTTTTGCTTCATTATTGAAAAAATAAAGACATCTAACGATGTGTTGAGCAACGTAATACTGTTTTGAGTAATAGTATTATTTCTTTTCTTAACGCGCCTTAAAAGGAAATTTAATTTTAGGGAGGTCTTAAAGCTGTTTTATGGACAGACGTCTTACAAGCTGTTCTCATGTTTATTTTTGTAATAGCCTTTTATTCTGCTGGCGTAAGCGATGCCGGAGGAATATCTAATATTTATGATCGAGCGATGAGTGGAGGTAGACTACAAATTTTCAAGTGAGTTCATTTATGTTTAGAACATCAAAGGTTCAATATAAAATGCTCAAACTTAGTTACAAAATAATTAAAATCCGCAAAGCAAAAAAAGTCAAAAATAAATTACGATCAAAATTAAATTACAAACAATACAAGCAAAAAAATCTAAAAATAAATTCGGCATAGCAGAAAAAATATTCATTCTGAATAACTAATTGATTCTCATTTTAACTCATTAACTTTGAGGATTAAATTATTAAAATATTTTATTCTGTTGTAGTACTTGATGTACCCTGCAATAAAGCTTTCTAACTGGTAATAAAAACCTTATTGGATATTGCAATTTAGAGTTAGAAAGCTTTTTTTAAAATATATTTACGCAACTCTTCTTGAATGTGGTAGATGAAACTTCAGAGCAGAGAAAATAAAAATTAAAAAAAATTCTGCAGTACAAAGCTACTTTTTAGTTGTTTCTAATAAATTATTTAAATAAAATGCCAGTGGAAAAAAAAGCAAACGCAAAAATATGCTTATTCCAATAACAGTATATAGAATCATTGCAATACATCTATAAAACTTTGCTTTATAGCTTTGCTTTGATACTTTGCTTTGGTGCTACATATCAATTTTTTCAATTCAAAATAAAAACAACTAAATTAAACAATAAAAAAATATGTTTTTCTGATAACTATTTAGACGTTTATAACAGTTCTTTCTCGTTTCCATTTTAACGAAAAAACCACAATAGAACTTGCTGAATTCATTTTCAGCTTATGCATGTACAAAAAACTATCTCAAAATTATACTAGATGCCTCTACAGCACTGGGAATCCAATTTTCAGACAAGTAATGTTATTTTAATATTATTATTAATAAAAAAATTAAAATATTTCATTTTTCAGAATAATTATTTTCGTATTGATTAGTAATCTATTGGAAATAGTTGTAAATGTGGTTAATATATTTACCGTTGCTAATGAACTTTATTTAATATTCCGGAGTTTCATTAAATGAAATACGATCATTTAGGGTTCCCTAATAATAAAAAAAAAAAAAGCGGAAAAGGCAGTTTTAATTTTATAATGCACAGCGGGACAAAAACTCAGAGGAAACATAGATTGCCTCTGCCAAAATCTATGTGACTATCTATGCAAATCTATCTACGCGACATGGTACTCTGTAATTTGCTTTGAAAATTTAAGAAATTCCATTTATCTATTTACGATAAACGCATACATACTCCTTAAACATGTTTAGTACTCTATCAACTCTTTTTAGCAGTTTACTAGTATATATTTTCAGATAGTAATTAATCCATACAACAGTTTCAGCCTTGATTTTACGGTGAGATACACATTTTGGAATTGCCTTTGTCGAGGTTTCCTTTATGGATTTGGAGGCTACGGTGCATCCCAGTTGGAGGTACAAAGACTATTAAGCACAAACGATGTTAAAAAAGCACAAAGGTATCTTTTTTATAGAGAAATTTTTGCTAATTTTATATAATTTAACTGCTTTTCACAGTACAAAATCTTTTGATCTTTTGTGCAATGTGCAACACAGTAATAGTTTTATTAATATTATAGGTATAATATATATATTATATTTATTAGGAATCGAATAAAAGAAAGTCGTACATTTTAAATTCGATTTTTCAGATTTCGATTCAACTCCACTGATTTCACTCAAACTTTGTATTTCGCTATGTAATATTATCTTCTTTAAAGTGATGTAAAAACTGTCTACTTGCAGTTCAAAATTTTTCGACTGTTACTAAATAATGATAGAAAAAAATAATTGCATACTAAAACGTGTTTTTTTTTTGCAAAGCATTGTCTTTGGACAAGCAAATTTTATAGTTGTATGCGCAAAAAAAAAAAAAAAAAAAATAATTCGATTAAAAAGTTCTCGAGATATGGAGAAATATACAAAAAGTAAAATGGACATTAAGAGAAATCAAACTTTAGATTGTTCTCCTGACCAAACTATGGTGACCATCTTTTCCAGATTGCTGCTACAACTATATGTTTTGGATCAGAAATTTAAATCCACCGAAAAAAAAGATATGTTTAGTCAGAGAAAGTACGTTTTTGTGTTTGATTGCGTAACTTGAAATATCGTCTTCTCTTATTGATTAGCATATTTTACATCAGCTACTCAAACCATGAAGATTGAGTCCAAGAATGTGAAGATCCGATCATTTGATTATAAGTTATTCAAGGTGGTCGGCTTTTTTTTTTTTTTTTGGCTCGGTGGGCATTTAATTCAGTCACTACTAGTGAACGCAGTTTACGAAATGAATAATTCAACAACTATAAAATTCGAATAAGCAATGCAAATAATTTGAGCTAATATTTACAAACAGGTTATTTAATTTATTACAGTTTATTCAATTTTAAAATTTATTTAAAAATTTTTCCGAAGCCTTTATAAACAACTACATTAAATGCGTAAATAAATAATATTTTAAAACTAAATTTAGTAATATTATAAATATTTTTACTAGGTGTCTTTTATTCAGTATTATTCCAGTATTTGTTTTCCATTCTCTCAGCAACTTAGCGGGATTAGTATTATATTCTTTATACTATTTATGCGATCCCGTGCTAGATAAAGCTCAAACAGGTTTGACTAAATATGATCAAGTAAGTATTTCTTTTTTTATTCATCTTTTATTTTTCAGCTATCTGAATTTCTTAGTTTCATTCTTTGAAACGGAGCCCTGAGAGTACTCCCCATATTACAGAAATTTTTAGTTACACAGACGTTTAAGCTCTGAGCACACAAAGCACAGTACTTGCGCGAAAGTACTGTGGGCAAAAAAATAAACTGTCCAACCTAATTAACTTTCGATTTAATGATCAGATTGTCACGTTCTAGATATCAATCTTAATGGTTTTAGGGCATGTCCTCAATTCAATTTCTCTTAATTCAATTTCTTTATTATTAATTTTATAATTAATAATAAATAATAATTATAATTAATAAAAATAATAATTATAATTGATAATAAATAATAATTATGATTAATAATAAATAATAATTGTGATTAATAATAAATAATACGAGGGTTGTAAATTAAATAGTGGCAACTTAACCTTAAAACTCAAAGAAGGGCGGGCCTGCGCAAATAGGATATGGGAGCGGTGAGGTGGTGCTGTTGTCGATGCGTAGAGTGCAAAAAACATTCGATCTGCTTGAAAGGGTAGTTGTTGTGTGGCGTTAAAGTGAGGAGTTTCGTTTCCATCGCTCTAAAGCATGCATTCAAAAGGCTTAATGACGAAAAAAGACGAGATGTTTGAACACATCTTGCTACTGTCCTATACGGTAAAGTATTCGCGCCACAGGCTTCCACTAATCCTCGATAGCATTCTGTTGCATTTTTGCCACGGGCAACCTCGATTTTAAGCCACGACCGCTGATCACCATTTGAAAGCATGCTTTAGAGCGATGGAAACGAAACTCCTCACTTTAACGCCACACAACAACTACCCTTCTAAGCAGATGGACTGTTTTTTGCACTCTATACATCGACAACAGTGCCACCTCACCGCTCCCATATCTTATTTGCGCAGGCCCGCCCTTCTGTGAGTTTCATGGTTAAGTTGCCACTATTTAATTTACAACCCTCGTAATTATAATTAATAATAATTTATAATTAATAAATAATAATTTTATAATTATGCATAAAAATATTTCAATTCGCTTAAGAAAATCTCGAACTGTGGTGAAACAATTTGAACTCTGATTTTGTGTCTTATTTCGTAACTTAAAATATCATCTGCACTAATTAAATAGCATATTTGAGGTCACCTCCTTGAACCATTAAGATCGAGTCCTATAAGGTAAAAAGTCGATCATTATATCAAAAGTAAGTCAGTGTGGATCAATTAAATTTTTTTGCGCACTGTACATGGATGCTCAGAATCCTACGTGAAGGTGCAAAATCTTTCCAGGGTTGAAACTTTTAATGTACGTACAGGGTTTGAGTGAGTGAGAAGTTCCATAGTTTTAATCTTTTGCACTTCGTGTACTCTAATCTGCATAATACTACACCATAAGAGCTACAGAGCACAATATTTTTATATGATTTTTGAAATGCTTTTTTTAAAAAAAATACTATAACTACTTAATAATTTCAATTTAAACTGAAATTTTGGTTTTAAGGTTAAATCTTTTATTTTTGTTTTTATATCTTTCTTTCTAATAACATAATAACAAACTTTTTATGGCATAGCAACATTCAACACTTTTCGAAAATAGAAAAAGAGGTGTCGCTCTCCAAGAAAAAGAAAAATAGCCCTTAATAATCTTTAGAACTTCTATTTTTTTTCTTCTATTGAAGAAATAAAATTGTTTGGTTTATCATCTTAAATAGTTAATTTAATACTGAACATTTGACTGCTTATACACCGAAGAGCCATTACATTATGACCACATTCCATCTATAACAATGGGCTCGTCCAGGTCTTCATGGTTTCTCTCCCAGGAACAATGTTTTCATGGGGCACATTAGGACCCATAATCCTCATAGAACAATCCCTGACTTCTATAAGTTACTTGAACATAGTTACAGACCAGGTTCACCCATTCATGGCAACAGATTTTCCTGCAGGTGATGGTGTTTACCAACAGGATAATGCACCATGTCATAAGGGTAGAATCGTCATGGATTGGTTCGAGGAACATTCCAGTGACTTTCAAGTCATGTCTTGGCCCCCAAATTCACCTGACCTTAATCCAATAGAGCACTTGTGGTCTTACTTGGAAAACCAAATTCGTGCTGCCACACTACCCCATCGCAATGTGAGGGAATTGCAGGATTAGTTGGTGAGTGCTTGGTACCAGATACCTCAGAATAAGCATCTTGTGGAATCCATGCCACGGCGGGTGCTAGCAGTTGTGAGGGCTAAAGGTGGTCCTTCATGTTATTAGCAGGGTGGTCATAATGTAATGGCTCTTCGGTGTATATTTTTTTAATATTTATTTCTGTTATTATTTAAACTGTAAAAAATGGCATTGAAAAAAATTTTTTAAACGTAAATTACGCTGAAACAAAACTACGTATAAAAAAATCATAAAACTGAAAAATTAGTAGTAGGATTCTTTCCGCCACGAGGCGCTTAAATCATTTATTGCCCTTTAGACACGCTTAAGAAAAAGGGTATTGCTTTTTTACCTACTACTAAAGCATTACAATGGAAACTCGTTATTAATATTTCTGTGCCCGACCCTTAGACTATAACATAACCAAAAATACAATAATATCTCAGTTTTTTTTACTGTAATAAAAAAGTGAAAAAATTAGGTTGCACTTTGCATTTCGATTTTGTTTTAATTGCAACCTTTGTGAATTTCTAAAAATAGCTTGTGGGGAATGTTCGCATCACGTCCGGGTCACCAATGTGGGGAATGAGTTGTTATCGACTATGTCAACCGTCATCTATGAAAAGGTACCCCGACATAGAGTCGAGTTAACATGTCTTATATACTAGTGAATTGTAGTTGTAATTTTGTAGTGGTAGATACGCTACAAGCTTAAGCTGATTATGTGAAATAGAAGCAAGTGAACATTGATTTGATAAAATTAAAACCACATTTACTTTTTAATTTTACTAATGATTATTCAGTCATCTACGGAAGCCATCAAGGAAGAAGTTTTTGAACCCAAATCCAGACGACAAGGGAACTCCTGGATCAAGTATCAGGGGAAATTTGCCTTTGGCGAGAACTTTTTTGATCCAACTATCCCGCATTTACGTTACATATAGAGAAAAACCGCGAAAACCTCCCATGGTTACCCTCATGGCAAGGGGACTCTTATCCATGAACCGTCTACCACTGAGAATATTTTACATCAGCACTGTGTTTGGTGCAAGCCGGATGCAGAATTCGTATCGACCATCCATCACTAGGATTCGAACCCGGGCAACCTCATTGGGAGGCCAGCGCTCTATCTCCTAAACCACCAAGGCTAAGCCAAATTTATTGTAATATTGCAAATTTATTGCTAAAATGATAGAAATTCCGATTGTCAATAGAAATTCCGATTTCTGTATGATTAGCTAAGGTACTTAAGGTCAGCTACATGTGGAATTACAATCCAATCTTAATTCACGTTCTGTCCACTGAGTGCAGATTTTATTTCCATTTTATTGGTAAAAGACACATATCACCATTTCAAACATTGAGAATTTTTGAATAAGTTATAATGTTTAAAATTGACCTGGAGTCTTGCTTTGGGAAAAAATACAAACATGCAAGTTTGCAAGCTCCCCTTATTTCTTAAGCGATACAAATCGAATTCATATCTCCAAACGCAATTTGGACCACTTTCTGACTTACACAAACAGGTATAAAATTAAAAGGGAAAAATATTATAAAATAAATGTTAAGTCTATGTTTTTTAAGTGGACTGAAAAGGGTGAATTAGATTTACCTTTTGTCAGATAAGGAATGAAAAACATATCATAATTCTATTATCATCAAATTACTTCCGCCACGTCTTTCGAAAGTGGTGAACATTTAGGTCTGATCCCGTGCCACAGGTTCTGGGTTCGATCCTCGGTCCGGGCAAGGTTGACTCAGCCTTTCATCACTTCAGTGGGTTGATAAATGAGTACCAAGCAAGCTTGGGAACTAAACACTGGGAGTTTCGCGTTCGGCTGACCACCTAACCGGAACATCTGCTCCTGCACCCCAGAGCCCAAGGTCAAGAAAACTGAGATGGGCACAGTAGGCCTTGGCCCTCTTTCTGGGCTGTAGCGCCACTGAGTTCAGCTTAGTAGTTTTTAATAATATCATTATTTGGTATTAATGTAGCAAGCGATCTTCTTCTCTGTTTAGTTACTTAGTTATTAAATGGCCCTACTATAAGACTGTTTTGAAATATACAATTATAAAAAAGGATTGAGATAAGAACTGGAGAACGAGTAAAAGTAAATGGAATCAATTTAAAATTTAATTAATCAATTTAAATTAAAAGTTTTCGATTCCATTAACTTTTATAGAAGAAGAAGAATTGTCCTTGAAAAAGATCGTTTACTTATATGCAATGCACATAGCATTACCAAAAACTGGTCTCAACATTCCAAAACGCATCAAGAGCAAAACCCAACTGAAAAACTTTTCTGAGTGGCCAATCTAAGAGATAATTAACTGATTAGAACAGTAGTTTGCCTGTTACATTAACACTCATCATTATCTCCTATGTAGGGGAGAGTCGGGTAGCCCCGCCCACTGTCAATTTCATATGTATAGAATATTTTTTCAAGTCAATGGGCCATCAGACATTAATTGTTATATTAAAAAAAGATTATTTTGAAAGTTTCAAGTATTTATGCAACTGGTAACATGGTAAACAATAGTTTTGAAAATATGTTGAATAAAGTAGTCATAAAATTAAGAAAAATTGGTTGAATGTTTCGATTAAACTTCATTTTAATACTAAAAAAATAATTTTTTCTATACATACAGCATTAAAGTATGTAGTCTTAAGTTTAATTTGCACAAAGAAAGAAGTTTGTATGTAAAAAATTGTTCGAGTAATGACAAATTTACAAAAAAATTGGATTTCGGGTAGCCCCGCTCACATGAATGTCGGATATCACCGCCCAATTTTATTTCGTCGATAAATGTACGGTTGCAAAGATTATTATTTTATTGCTTCAAATTTTAATGTTATATGCATTTTTAACAACAAATATATGTTTTAATATTACATGAAACATAAATTTATATATTTAAAAATGAAAAGTTAAATATTTTTAAAATGTAATTGATATATCCAAATTAAATTTAATATCAAAATCATAAATATTATGATAAACTATTTGCTTACTTATTTATTTTCACTTATTTGTGAACGAATCAATCTACAGAGGCATTTGAATGCTATCAAAATACAAAGTGAATTTGTAATTTTATAAGAAGTATTTTATATTAAGTTTATAAGAAGAGATCAACCAAATAAGTTTATATTGAAAAACAACTATTGTTATTAATTATTGTTACTTATATTATATTATTTTCGTTAAATATTTAATATAAATATATATTAATATTATAATATATTAATATACATTAATAATGATAAAAAGTATGACATTTGATGTTATTAAATGATAGAATTCACTAAAAGTATATAAATATGCAATAAATAAAATAATTTTGCGATAAAAATGATAGATGAGGTTTATCTATTGTCAATACATTGGTCATTCTCATTTACACCTGAAAAAACAGTCAAAAAACATAATTTTTGTAACTGGGCGGGGCTACCCGACACATTTTGAAAAGAGCTGAAAAACATGTTTTTTTAAATTTCTATTTTTTTAAGTTTAACTATTCTTTTTTGGTTTATTCGTTTTGCATTACATAATTAGATGATAAAACAATAGAAAAATGCAAAAATGTTGATTATTACTCAGTATTATACAGAAATATAAGCAATACTCCTTAAGTGAGCGGGGCTACCCGACTCTCCCCTACTATTGAAAAAAAGTAGTTATTAAAATTTATTTATTTTATTATTAGGAAATTGTCGAATTTGTTACAATAGTGTTAAAATTAGGTATAAAGCTACATAAGTAATTTATTGTTATTTTTTTTCCATTTACTTTTAGATGATGCCTTATTACATTATCAGAAAATTTATTGCCTATCCTGGCTTGACTGGACTTTGCATAGCGGGGATATTTAGTGGCTCTCTCAGTACTATTTCCTCTATTCTGAATTGCTTATCTACTGTCACGATGGTGGATTATGTACAACCATGTTTTGCAACTATTTCCGAGAAAAAAAATGTACTACTCGCGAAAACTTTTAGTAAGTGCAAAAGTCTGTTAATTTTGTCAGTAGTTTTGCAGCAAATTTTTAATAAGTCAAATAAGGGGAACTAAGCACAAGCTAGATAATTTCGTAACTTTAAAGCTATTTCATAAACAAACGAAATTTCTTTTAAATTTTTTTTATTTAATTACACCTGTTTTAGGAAAATGAAGTTCTGCAAAATGCCATACATATCAGGAAAACATAGCAAAAAATGACTGCAGCATATAGTTCCGTCCTTTTCAAGACTTTGTTATTAACGAGAAAAAGCGATTTTCAATATTTGAATCACAAATTCAAGAAATTCTAAAATTTTTGAAAATTTTTTTTTACATAGAGCAACAATAAAGTTTAAATAATATTTAAGAAAATAAGACCTTTCTTTTGCACAGACGACCTTTTTTCACAACTTCATCTAACTGAATGCTTGTTTTTTCTACGTGTGAATAAAATAAGGAAGAAAATAATCAAATCATGCTATGAAATCATGTGCAAAACTGAAGGCATAAGCGAATGGAAATAATAAATTTGAAATAATTAAAATTTTTATTTATTGATTATTAATTTTTGCTTTTCTCGATGACCTTATGTTACTAAATTAAGCAAAACAAATTGTTTTGTGTTTCATCTCGTCAGAATAGAGATTAATTGTATTTATCATCATTTTTGGCATGTTGCTATTGTTCGCAGTCAACTCATGACAGCCGAAATTTATCACGATTGTATAATTTCCACCAGTACATATCCCACTTGAGGGGCTACAGGACACTTTTTTTTCTCAGTTTTGTAGTGAATGAAGTAATCACCAAGCCGGCATTAAAAAATAATGTAATTAACGTAATAATGTAATGTAAATAATGTAGTTTTTCAATTTCCACTGATTCAGGTCTGAAAAGTCAATAAAATTCAGTTGAAGCTAAATTTGAATTTTTTTAATAAGTTGTACAATCAATGATTAATTTAAATTGCTCCTGAATTGCTTGCCGAAGAAAAGTTTGGGATTACTACATTACTATCCTTAATATAAACAGATTTACCTAAAAAGATAGTTATAGCAAAATTTTGCATAAACACTTTTATTCTGAAAGAAACCAAATTTTTACCGCTTATCAGAGTTTGTACCAATTTAGTTTGATCGTCATTTCCGAAAGTTTTGATCATAACGTTTCAAAATTTGCTAACATTTTTTACGCGTTAGGATAATTTCATGATATAGAAATGCAGTTTCCATTGACATAAAACACAGAATAATAAGATCAATCTTTTTCTCATGTAGTTTATTTTTTTTAAAGTATTGTGCTTGCGAGCCAATATAACAATAATGCCCTTCCAAAGATAAAATAATTAATTTTTTTCTTTTTCCTATTTTTACTTGAAGGTGTACTGTATGGATTAATTGGTATTGGATTGGCATTTGCTTTCTCATATGTTCAAAGCCTCAAGCAGTTTGGTATAACCCTTTTTGCTTTAGAAGGATCTGCTATTGTTATATTCTTAATTGGTATTTTGACGCGAAAAGCAGACGATAAGGTAAGATTCATTCACTTTATTTATGTCTGGACTCAATTAATTTGTATAGACTTAAATTAAGATTTAACGAACAACATAAGTGTTGAATTTTATATCCCTAATTCTTTTAACTATTCGACTCTGATTTCTTTAATAGAGAAATACAGAACAAATGAAAAAAACTTTTTTCCTGAAAACAATATCGCATTTTTAATTTATAACGTTAAAAAATTATGAAAAAAAGAAAGCATAATTGTTCACAAAATTGATATCATTCTTGATTTCCTTTATTTTTATTTATTTAATCCTAGCTGAATATCCGTTCTTCATACGGGGTGAAAAAAAGTAAATGGTCTATAAATCAGAATTTATCAAAGCAGGATGTTGATAAATTCTGATTTATAAACTATTTACGCAATTAATTAAGCTAAAACAGTTCCAGTTTTTTATTATTTTATTACTTTTCGCCCTTCTCTTTAACTTTATACTATCACATTAAGCAAAATATGATTTTAAATGTTCACCCCTTCAAAATAAAGACAATTTTATATGCAGTATCACTTGGCATATTGCTATTGCTCGGAATCAAATTCTGATAGACAACAATTACATTAATCAACGATTTTCTCCTATCTCTTTTGGTGAAACCTATTTCCATTGATATATCTTGATATTATTAAAATAACAAACATGCCAATTCGGCACAGGTAAAATGTGAAAGTTGTACGTGCGAATGTCTGTGCAGTAAAGGGAAAAAAAGTGAACACACTTAACAACTCATGGTATAATGATCATATTTACACTTACTTTGGATCCTGTCGGACAGTCGCAGCTCCCTTCAACACCTACACAATTGGACTAAAGTTGGAGACAAAACAAGCATCTCCATTCTTCTTAAACTTCAACTTATTTCAAAGTACCACACCGTTCATCTTCAGTGGATACCATCTCACGTTGACATCTTTGGCAATGAGCAAGCAGATCACGGTAGAAAGACTTATGCAGTCTGCTCCAAGTGTGAAGCACAGCAGGCCTCTGCCGAACATATCCTTGACTGCTTGGGCCTTTCCAAGGAGGACTTAACGCCACTCCACTTCTTGTCATCGACTTTTTGAGGGACAACAACCTATTGGATCTTGTCTAACTCCGTCAGACAATTGGAGGATAAGGTACAACAACAACACTTACTATGAATTTCGCTTACTATGTAGTTCGAGAACTTTACCTTAATTCTGCAAATTAACTAAAGCAGACGATATTTAAGTTAGGATATCAAGCTCATACAAGCCCATTTTTACACAAATATACCTTTTTTATGCAGTTGGATTCTTTACCTTTTGCGAAATTATAAAGGGAAGTCTCATGTTCTTGAATGTGCTGAGCTCGAATTTGTCACAAATATTTATGCCCAATATCGATAATGGACAAAGGTCTTGTAGTTTTAAAAGCTAGTTATACGTATTACGAAGTCAGAAAATTTTGTAGTAAAGGAAAAATATTTATTATGACGCTGGTTATTGCCTTAGAGCATTGGTTCTCAACGGGGGCGATACCGCCCCCCTGGGGGCGTTGGGAATATGCCGAGGGGCGGTGAACTTGTTTTGGGCCGTAGGGGGGCGTTGGGTATGTTTTGGGCGGTAGGAGGGCGATGAGCATGTTTTGTCATTTAAATTCAATTTTAAAACAAAAAAAGTTATTAAATTAAGATTTATTTGATAAATAAAATTAATCTAAAATTAATATTAAAGAAAAAAGATTAAATTAATATAATAAATAAAGATTATCCGATACACCATCTGTACCAGCAATAAAACGAACTTATACAACTCCTATTCTCCGATCCGAGCCAACACAGTTAACCTCATGAGTCTGTAGTTTTTGCCTCTGACTCATTCAAGTCATTTGGTGGAAATTGAAGTGCATGCGCTTTCAGTATGAATTTTTGATTTGAGCCGTGTTTTTTATGATGGTTTTCGTTAGCTTCCTTACGGCTTTCTCTCTAGTTTCGATTAGATCTCATAGTTTACTTGGCCAGGTACGTGCGCGAATTAGTTTTTATTATAAATTATTTATTAATTTTGAGAAATAGTTGATTTTCTTTTATGCTTTGTATTTTGCTGCCACCAACAATATCGGTTAACAAAAAGAAGCGTCATCAATACAGTGCCACGTTCTTGAAGTTGGGATTTGTTCAATCATTGATGAACTCTCAAATACCCATGTGTTTACTTTGTAATAAAGGTTTATCTAATGAGGTAATGAAATCTTACCATTAGCAGGAGCATTAGAAAAAAAACTCATCCTGACAAACAAAATAAAGATTTGTCATTTTTCACGAACATCTTTTTTCATGTTTCTGAAGGCATCTGCAGTCTCAGGGTTACTAGCAACCTCATCACAAAAATGCGACTATGGTTTGATATCTTCTTATAATATATCAAAATTTATTGCTAAATCTGGGAAAGGTCATACCATCGGAGCAGAGTTGATACTGTCGGTTGTCAAGGAAGTTTTAGAAATAGTTTTACACCATCCAGCTGCATCCACTGTGATAAAAACATATCCCATAAGCAACGATATCAACGATACAGTGCAGCGACGAAATGTTGAGATGGCTGAAAACGTTGAAATTTCTTTATGCAAACTTTTGATATCCAACGTATTTTCCCTTCAAGTTCATGAATCAACCTTGCCAGGTAATGTAGGCTCTACTGTAGGCATAGGTCCGGTTTGTAAAGGTAGGAAATATAATTCAAGATATGCTTTTTGCAAGAAGCTTGATTGTAGATATCAAAGGTAAATCTATTTTTAATACTGGCATAGACCATTTTAAAGCGAAAAATATTCCTCTTGCGAATATTATGTCTATTGCCACTGATAGGCTCCTGCAATGAGGGCCGACATCGCCCTTTTGGAAAGAGAGGTACCAGATATTTTTAGCTGTTCACTGCGTGATTCACAGATAGCATTTAGTAGGAAAAAATCTCAGCGACCGTTCGCATAAATCATTGCAATATGCCATGTCTGTTGTGAACAAAATTCACAATAATGCTCTTTACGATTGATTATTCAGACAGCTGTGTAAAAAGCGCAATGAAGAATTCAATCGCTTGCTACTATACACCGAGATTCGCTGGTTTTCCAAAAGCTTCTGTCTCAATAGGCATTGGAATCTTTTCGACTCTATGCTTGAGTTCTTCGGAAACAGAGATGTATCTCTGAGAGACAGATTGCTGGAATTTAAGAAAGACTTTGGCAGATTTATCTGTAAAATGTAAGGGTAATAATTTACATCTTCAAGACAACGAGCTCAATTTGATCCCTACAAAATCAGTTATTTCTGCCTTCTTAAGAAAGCTCATTTTGTGGTTGGAATGAGTTCAGCCAAGCAGGAGAAATTCGCTCTGATGAGGCACAAGAATATTGTCAACACCTTGACTCTTTGCACATGGACTTTTCTGACCGTTTTAAAGATGTTTTGTTCCCTAGAAGTGCCTCAATGGGTTTATGGGTTCTGAACACTTTTGTGAATATTGAAACAGCAGAGGTTCAGATTTGGTCGAACTTTTAACTAATGAAACTTTGAAATGGTGATCGTCTCACAAAATTTTTGCTTAAAGGTAACGTCAGTCGTCTCTATCCTGGACTGTAGACTACCATTAAAAATTTTTTTAATTGCCATTCCTTCCTCCTAACTTGTTGAACGTGGATTCAGTGCAGTTACAGATCTTGTCACAAAAAGGAGAAATCAACTCGAAATTGTGCAGCGAGTGTATTTGCGTCTTCATCTAAAAGTATTAAACCGACTGTAAAGAAATTGGTTCTGAACCATTAAGTACAATCAACCCCCCCCCCCCCCAACATAGTTACTTGAATGTCTCGTTGATACTTCTTTTTACTGTTAAAAATCTTTTTGGGTGTTTTTTCATTTATCTAATTAAGAATAAATCATTTTTTAAGCATAGGTCTCTTTGTTGTATTTTTTTTCCTTAAACGTATTTGTTTTGATCATAACAAATAGACTGCGTTTACCTGTCATGAGAAAATTATCGAGTTAATGTACACATTATTTAAAAAAAATAATAAATAAATAAAAAAAAAAAAATAAAAAAATTTAAAGCACAAAAAAATTGCTTAAAGATGTTGCTTCTTATAATTCAGCACACCTCCCTCCGTCCCCATGCTCTAAATAACTAGATTTTCACGAAGGGGGGCGTTGAAATGCTTTTTGCTCCTTAAGGGGGCAGCAACGTTAAAAAGGTTGAGAATCTATGCCTTAGAGCATTTCCTTTCTCCTCTTTTTCTTTTTTGAAAGTTTTATTTTGATTGTTTTACATTTAAAAAAAAGTGTCTGATTCTACAAAGCTCTTTTAGTGCGTTCTACTTGGTATGCTGTTTACTTATCCCATCATAATCTGGATTGCAATGGGAACTTTAATTAGTGGTTACATCGAATCTCCTCTTGAGCTGGGTAGAAGTAATTGTTCCGTAAGCGATGACATCACTATGAATTGGAAAAACTTCACCGAATGTTCCTCCTTCAATAACACTGCCAACCTCAATGGAACATGTTTCCTTCCGAGTGAGAAAAAGTAAGAACTACATAGATATCATTAAAATATTATTTTCCGTCATTGCACAGTTGGCCAGAAGACCATGATCTTTGGCCAAAAATCAAAATTAAATTTTCAACTAAATATGTGTAGGCAGTTTTAATATCGCCCAAATTAAGTATTTATAATCATTCCAAACATTCTAATTTACTTTTTGGACCGACAAGGGTATACAATGTAGGGAAAAATATGTTAATTTTTTTTTTTAAAATGTAACTTTTAAATTTATATTTCAGAAATATATATAGGAATTTCACCTTACTGTTGCATCTTTATCAGAGTAATTAGTTTGAAATTATAGTGCAATTTTTTCAATTTGTTAGATTAGTTAATACTCTTGACACACTTATAGTTTATATCTTATTATTTGACATTTTATAATGTTTGAATCACTTTCGAAACTTATCTCCAAAAAGTTCCACGAGGTAATTAGCTAAACTTCTTTGATGTTTCTTCTTTCGAAAAAACCTGCCCCATTTTGAACATATTGCAAAGGTGAACTAAATATACCGAGAAACAAAAATTATGTTTTTTTTCTTCATGTTTTCGTGTTATTTTGTAATATTACTTCGGAAATATAATTTGCTTTTCAATTTTATGATAAAATTACGAAAATTATTATATTTTCATTGCTATATTTAATTATTTAAACATACTATATTATTATTTTTTTTATTTTGATCGCCATATTGTCTTTTTTTTTGGAATTTTTAGTGTATTTCAAAATTTTAACTATGAATTCAATTTACCTGTACATAAAAAACCCAAAATTTTTAAACAAATTTTATCGAAATACTAATTATGGCCACGAAACCTTGGATGCTGGCCCACTGTGCATTGTAAAAAAAAAGTATTTCGGAACATTTTTTCAATGATCCGTGTAAATGGTACAAAAAATAGAGTTACTGTTTGTTTTAATTACAGGGAACCGTTTGTTGTTTACAAGATTTCGTATTTATGGCTACATACCTTTGGTACAGTACTCACTGGGTCAATGATAATGTTGATGGTATTTATAACAGGTAATATGAATAATGTTTCATGCTCTTAGAATTTTTTCATTAATTTTTACCAATATTAATACAAGAAATAGTTTTGTGTGTGTGATTTGTAACTCCGAACCGCTTGTGCTATTGTCGTAAAACTGTATTTATTTAATTTCACTTTAATCAATATTCTAACGAATGTGGTGAAAGTTCGCTCAACTTAAGCAAGTAATTTTTTTGATAAACGATCAGCTGGCGTTGTCGTCATAGGTCACAAATGCGGGTATTGGCGATCTTCTTCTTCACTCTTAAATAATTTGCCAATATAAATTTTTTTTAAAATTTCATTTTTCAAATTATTTATCGAAATAGTAGGGGAGAGTGGGGTCAATTGTAAAATTTTACTTAACTAACTAACAAAAACTTATTTTTAACTAACAAAAAATCCAATATATTATTAGTATTAATTGACAGACGAATAAAGTAGACTATCCTCTACTAGAAAAAAAAATCCTATTTTAAATGTTATTATATTAGTTATTAACAATTTTCGGCAGTCGTGAACTTGTTACAATTATCCCCACTTACGAGGTCAATTGTAACAGTTCATAAATTCAACTAAAACATAGTTAATTATACATATTATCATAGTTGAGATATATTTTTTTATTGATCAAAGTAGTGATATTTCAGGAGTAAAAATAATAATGAGCAGAGACCTAAAGGGTTAAACTTTTAACTTTAAGAGGTTAAATATTTTAATTTATGCTGTGAAAGGTGACAAATAAAAAATCTCACATGCAACATAATATAAATAATATAGGAAACTATTGGTGGTTCTTAAAGAGTTAAGTAATGGTTTGTAAACATAAGATAATTTATTTTCAGCTGCTATAATCGTCCCTTTACTTATTGTTACAATCGTCCCCAAGACGCCATTTCAGCTTCACTTGTTAAAAACAATGCTAGTTAATTAACAAAACTAATTTTTTTTATTGAAATGCTAATTAAGGTGTCCACTTACATATTCGGTTAATAATGTTTATTTGTTTAAACAAAATTACTTTGTTACAATATAATATTCTAATACATATATTTTTTTATTTATTCAGATATCATCTTTATATTTTTTCTTTGTTAATATTTAAACCATGATAAATTCTTTATCAGAACAAAAATGTGTATGTCATATTTATTATTATTCGTATATTAAAAAGTATTGCTTATTTTCAAAATTTTCTTAGCCCCCCTGTCGGGAGATTGCTGATCCCCTGTCGGCTTAGTCTAGCACCATTCTTGTTCAGACTCTCATATTTTATTATCTAAAAAAGCTGAAAAGGAGATGTTGCTCTATTTCTGAAGATTTATTCGAAATTACATCACCAAATACTTATGAGGAAGTGTTCACGTTTGTGTTAATATGCGTGTTAGCGTTCACCTCAGTAAGCGAGTCGTACTCACAACCCTAAGCGACGGTATTACATTGTATTAAATGATGCCTTTTATGAGTACTAATTTTTTACTCGGTGATCAATAATCAACTTAAACTATGAGGTCGATAGCCGCATGTTTAGTCTACGAAATTATATTTAGCATTGCTCCGTTTCTTACCAGTAAGCTTTGGAGCTCAAAATACCCTTATGTCGTAACTCTCTTAACTGCGTCATATACAATAGGGACTCTAAACTAAAGTGGATGACTTATTTCTTTCCAGGTTGGAACAGAAACGTGATTGCTGCAGATTCCAGGTGCCTCAGCCCAGTAACACGATTTTGGAACAGGAAAGCTGCAGCAAACATTGCATGTCTGATACCAGTAGAAGATCTTCGAAGCCAAATAGTTACTTTAAAGAGAAAAAAAACCCTAGAAACTGTCAGTAAAAATTGAACTATATGCAGATAGCATACAGCTTATCACCATACCGTTCAAAACACAGTAGGGTGTTCCACAATGACTGCTCTCAACAGTTAAAAAATAAGTAAAACTATATATGCCCTTGAAATCTAAAGAATCACTATAGAAGAAATTGGGATTGAAAACAGCAACAATAATGAGGGTTTGCAGTGGAAGCAGAGAAGATATGAAAATCGATTATTAAAAACGTCTCTAAGTTTCACAGGGCAGTCAAACTGGTTTTTATGTTTCTTATCCCGCTTTTCTCACTAGTGATTTCAATAGTCTCTTTATTTCTACCTGACTTAAATATAAATTTAGAAACTAAGATGTGTGTATTTTTCCATTTAAATTGTTTTGAGAACTCTAAAACTGTATGTTAAGTGCGGTAGTTCCAGAACACCCTATATTCTTCTCAGGTACTCATTCATTTCAATTCATAAAAGTTTTGCTGACTGTTGTGATTTCATTATGTTCCGTTTTGTCTATATTAAATAAAAACCTCTTTTTGGATTTGTAGTCCATGAGTAAAAAATGAAGATACGTTTCTCTATCAGAAATTAGTTTTGGTCCATTCGTCGAATAAATACCGAAATCATTACACAATAAATATGATTATTTTTTATTTAATACTTTCTAGGATTGCAATTAGAGGTTGCAAAATGTTCACCGTATTCAGCTTATACGGAAACTTCTATTTTTAGAAACACTCCCCGTTCTCATTAATCAAGCGATAAATATTTTTAAGTGAGATTTAATGCGTTATATTAACAAAAGAATTTTGGGGCAAATTATTACAAAATGCTTAAAAATAATTAAGAGCTCAAAATTTATAATCATACTGTAAATATGAAGCATCCAATTACTGTAAAATGTCTTATTATTATGCTATCATCATGTTTGCTTCGGTATTAACATCTAAGATCTAATAAACATCGATGGAAACTTTCATTTGCATGAACGAAAACATTAAGCTAGCTCTTCTAATTTGAAACAGGTACAATTTAAAACAAAATTGTTCTGTTGATAAGACTAAAGAGTAAAAAACGAACATTTTTGCCCCAGTATTATAAACATATTTTCAAGTGTGTTAGGGGGAATTCTTGTAATTCTTGTAATTCCACTTACGGATTACTTAGACCAGGGGTTTCCAACTTACACGAGGTCGGGGGCCACAATTCAAAACACCAGTCAAATGGCGGGCCCCAACTTTATCAAAATTTTATACAGGACTCTTTTATGCTTGAAGTAACATTAAATATTACTGTCTTATTTTTATCAAGTTGTACAAAACAAAAGTATTGAATTACAAATTAAAATAAGAAGTAGATTTTTAAAATTATTTAATTGCATATTAAGAAATTCCGCCTACAATAACTTTAATGTGCACCTATGTATTAAACAATTAATGTGCAACAGATATCTAATTGTTAAGATACAAAACTTCAAAAAGGTTGGCATTACAACTTACATAGTAGCACTCAAAATGCTCAATGCGAGAATTGAGGTTTTTCTGCTGCAACCACCAGAGAATATATATTTACATTTTAAATTTAAAATTTACAGATGTAAACAATTTCGTCCAAAATGAGGGGTTTCAAAAAGTTAAATCGGGGAATTTCTTTAAAAAAATTTCTGATACGCACGTGCTAAATTAAATTCACAAAATACAAAAAAAAATAAATAAATAAATAAAAATAAAATAAAAAAATAAAACGAAATAAAAAAAGAGCAACATATACAATTGTTTTTGTATTTGAATAAATATTTTCTTGGATGTAAAACCTGATAAAAATTTTTTTTTGCACCGTTGGTATGCTAAATTTCACAGAAAAAAAGAAATTAGGTTTTTTTTTTTACTAGAAAAGTATTTTAAACAAATAAATGATGATATATATATCTTATTATCTGTTATAGAGAATTCTCTCATTTATATTTATAATATCTTAGCCTAAGTTCCATTTATTTTTATACATTAAGAATTAAATGTATACTGTATCATTTTGCTAGAGGTTCGCACGTTTTATTTGGCAGGCTTTATTTTTATTTTGATATACTTTAAGGGAAAATGTTAGCTGTGTTTTTCTTTTCCTTCCCCTAATCAACCTGAATAAGCATTCATTTGCATATTGCTATTGACATCTTCTTCAATGTTCAGCGAAACTTATCATTAAATAGTTTTTCGCTCTTGGATAAATAACATTCGCTTAATTGTATGATGAAATTTAATAGGAATTATTTGTGAGAAAATATTTTGTTTATAATCATGATGATTATTGTTATTATTTATTGATCAAATTTTCGTTAAAAATTATACTTATTATGTCTCATAGTCGTAAGGTAATCAACTATTTCTTACTCGAGTAACTGATCAGTTTAATAAATTCTTTTGTGCTTTTTATTTTAATTGTTCATTAGCAGATTTTACTGTTGAGTTCATTTTGAGAAAATAGTCAAGTGTTTAAATTTTTTTTATTAAGAAAAGAGAACTTTGGACTTAATTGATTTACATTTTGTACAAATATATGTTTGAAGAAATTTTTTTTTATTTACTATGTTCTCCTATAGATGGTAGCAGCAGCTACTTGATCGAGATTTAAGGTATGAAACATATGGTTTGTCTCAATGGTTCAAATAGCCGTAAATAATCTAATCACGACAAAATAAGCTAAGTTATAATCAATCTGAATAAAAAAAAAAATTAGGACTTGTTAATGAATAAGTAATTAAAATAATGAAAAGTAGTTTAGTTAAAGTCAGCTGTACCGTCAAAGGAGTTTGGGTTCTGAAATACTTCCATTAATTTGAAAAATAAATAGTTTTACATAAATAGTTAATAAAAAATAGTTAATGAATAAGTAATTAAAATAATGAAAAATAGTTTAGTTAAAGTCAGCTGTACCGTCAAAGGAGTTTGGGTTCTGAAATACTTCCATTAATTTGAAAAATAAATAGTTTTACATAAATAGTTAATAAAAAATAGTTAATGAATAAGTAATTAAAATAATGAAAAATAGTTAAGTTAAAACATATTTTTTTTAACAAATAAGCCGCAATCTGAAATATCTATATATATATTTCTCTTACACGGCACCAAAAAAAAAGCCTCATTACAACTCCCCGAATGGCAACGTCAGAAAATCGACCAATGATTGCTGCTAAAAATGTCACATGGCGAATCTAGCAGAGGTGGCTCAACATATAGCGGTTTTAAAAACGGAAACAATAACCAGAGTGAGCATTATCATGTTGTTCAATTCAGATTCATGCCCCAAGGAAATAATAATATTTAATTTAAACTGGCTCAACATATAGCGCTTTTAAAAACGGAAACAATAACCAGAGTGAGCATTATCAGGTTGTTCAATTCACATTCATGCCCTAAAAACCTGATAATATTTAATTTAAACTGGCTCAACATATAGCGCTTTTAAAAACGGAAACAATAACCAGAGTGAGCATTATCAGGTTGTTCAATTCAGATTCATGCCCTGGAAACATGATAATATTTAATTTAAACTCAATTAAGAATTAATTAATTAATTGAAGTGAAAATGCTTTAAAAGGCCGCTGTTGAATTGATATTTTTCTACTGGGAGCTACCTAAACGTCTAAAAAAAGTCTAAGTGTTTTCATTGAATTTTTTTATATTTCGCGTTTATTTATGCATTGAATTTTCACGGTTTTTTTGTGTTCTTGAAAATGAAAGACTTTTTGAGGGTTATTATCTCACAAGGAAAAGTTAGGGTTTAAAGTTTATATTTTTAAATAATAAAATTTTTTTCTAAAACTTTCAGAATTTCTAGCATTAACTAATTTATTATACACATTTAGTTGAATTTAGGTGAGTAACTGCAATATTTGATAATTTATTTTGCTAATATGTTTCTCATTTAGCTAATGTTTTCATTTTTTCACCATGTACAATTAAATAGCTAATATACTTTTTTAAAAGCCAATAAGAACATTAATAGAATTCTTCTACATAAGTACAATACAAATTTGATACTTCTATCTTGGTAAAACTGTGTTAATTAGCTTTACTGTCAATCATGCTAATTACTCCTCATTTACCCTAATAATTACAAACTATAAAATTAAACTTTTTGGGGGTCTTCATCAGTAAGGAACACGTGAAATTTGAGACTTCTATCTCTTTGTCAAACTAAGACGCGTTATTTAACATTGTTAATCGGACTAGTAACTCTCAAAATACTGCTATGAGTACCAAAATATTAAAATGAAACTATTTAGTTTTCCATTATATCTGATGAGAAACACATGGTCCGAAAATTTGAGACTTTTATTGAAATATTCTTGTTAAAAATTCTTATTGTATTCTTGTTATCTTCTTTATTCTTGTTAAAACGCATTAATATCAATTAGTATAAAAATTAGTCAGATTGAATTAGTCAAAGTTAATTAATTAATTAGTTACTGTCAGAGAATTATTTACTGTGTTAGTGAATTAGCTACTGTCAATCAGTCTAACTGCACATAATTACCTTCTGCGATTACAGCTACTGTGGTGGGAAAAAAATTTGACATTTTAAAAAGGCAACACCTTTTTATTCTTATTAAAATGTAATTCTTACAGTAAAAAATCCAAAATAAGAATTATACTTTTAGCTAAAAGAATTCTTACGTTAAATTATTGCAAAGTGTTGCCCTTTCTCGTGACCTCAAGAAGAGATTTTTAAAGAATCTTTAAAATCAGAGATGAAACTATGGACTTGTGACGACGAACATGTCAAAAAGTTTTAAAACATTAAATTCTTTCTTCCTAATTTTTTCACTGTTTTCAAGGATTTTTGATTCAACCTTTCTTTTCAAATATGGTCAAAAAAAGAAAAAGAAAAGAAAAAAGAAGTTGCGACGCACGGCAAATGTCTAGCGTGACAGTTTCTTGTGTTACAAATATCGTTCTAACTTTATTTTAGGTTTCCTACAATAGGGATTATATTTCGATCAAAAACAATGGGTGTTGTCATATTTGAAAACTTCACAAAATTTAAATTTTTACTTTGTTCATGATTTTTTTTAATTAAAACTCTTTCATTATCAATATTAAAGAATGTTACGTTTTAGCTATAATGTTGTGAATTTCATTGACGAACTTCTTTTTTCAGCACTGAGATCTTTTTCAAAGAGTTGTCACAGGATTCAAAAGGTAAACAACTTTGTTTAAGTGCTTTTGAAAGTCTTAGGAAATCTTATGAACTGATCTTCACTCATCTAATGGAGTCAATCTAATGGTTCGATGGAAGACTCCAAATATGGATTTATATTTTTGCCCCCCAAAATATGAAGAGTTGCTGCACTCTAGGAAATATGGCCCTGATAGTTTCGTCGGTTAAGCGCTCCAAAGTTTGGAAGCTTTAATGTTTAGGAGTATATAAAATATTCCAAAAGAGCTCCAAACAAAAAACTCAAACACATTGCGTATCGTTTTCAAACAAGACAATTTATAAAACTTTAACTTTTATTGTTTAATATTTTTTAGAATATTTTTGAATATTTTTTAGAAAATGAATAGCTTGCTGTATTGGCTAAAAAAGTAAAAGTTGTTTTTAAATTTGCATGTAGGAAAATCCAACGCAAGCTCTCATTTTGTTTGCTACTGCGTTTACTACTGTAAAAGTAATTACAAATAATCTAAATACAAGTAATCATGATCATTACTTGCAACAAGGTAACAAGTGAACAAAATATACGATTGCAAGTAAATATGGTTGTATACTGTATTTAAAAAAGTATTAAATACAGATTGTATGCATTGTGATACATTTAATACGTATTTACATACAACATACGCAAGTATGTGTCTAACTAAAATGTATAAACATATGTATTTATTTAAAATGCGCGTATGTAAGTATATAAAAGGCATTTACGCATGTATCTGCGTATAATATATGTACGTACATGTTTATGTATATATAAAGTATGTAGGTAATTATGTATACACAGTGTACTCTTGTGTGTAGAGGGAATGTTCATAAAATATATGAACGACATACATAATACATGAAATTTATAAGCTGTACAAATATAAATTTTAATTACAATATATGAAAATATGTACATAAATTCATTAGATATACATATGTTGTACATATGTATATATACAATACATGTATGACATATGAACAAAGATAAATTGCATATACATAGTGCATATGTATATTGTGCGTATATACGTACATACATATATACATATATTGTACATATGTATGTGCATATATTGCTCATATATGCATGCATATATTGCATATATGTACATTTATGTATTATTTGTACATAAGCGCTTACATATATTATGCATATATGTATGTACATACACACATTAGACATATATACATTGATACATTGTTTATACATACTCTTTATCTATATACTTTTAATGTATGTTCTATCATACATTTGATAATCAGATTTCATACTGTATTCGTATACTTTGATTGCTTGCAAGATTATGTGCAATTACGATTATCTATCATCATATATTTTGATTACTTGAAATCATGGTATCATATAATCATATATCTTGATTACTTGAAATCATGATGCGATATAATCATTTATTTTTATTGCTTGCAATCATGATTACTTGTAATCGTTTCTTGATGTGATTGCAATTAATCATGACCATATGTAATCAGAGATCATGATTACTTGTAATCGTTATAACCTGTAATTGCGATTACAAATAATCGATTATATAATACTAATCGATTACATAAATGTAATCAACTGCAGATGTATTTGAGTACTATAATCGACGCCAAACTCTAGTTTGGAAAACGTTTTATATATATATATATATATATATATATATATATATATATATATATATATATATATATATATATATATATATATATATATATATATATATATATATATATATATATATATATATATATATATATATATATATATATATTTAATTTATCACACTTTTACTGTTTAAAATTTTATCTTGTTACACACCATGTTTTTAATTCGATCCTTATACACCTTCTATTGTCTTGTTTTTAATTATTTTCGCTGTAAAATTTACAACTGGATGACTTTTGACACAGTTGGTTTTAACTCACGGTTTTAACTATTCTGGTTTTAGCGTTGTATTCACCTTTTAGCTTGTTCTTTTTATCTTGCTTCAATTTTGTATTTAATCCTCTTATGGTTTTACCTTTTAATCATCTGCATCACGCTTTTGACCAGTCCCGGCTCGGAAGTAGGGGTCCGACCAATATCTGTATTTACCCGTTTGTAACATGGGCATGTGCCTGGATTTTATTTGTTTTAAATTAAGATTGAATTCCTGTGTTCTGTCAGCCTAATACTCATTCGGGTCCCTTTTTGGAGTTGTATAAGGATGGTTTGTATAAGGGTCTGTGGACCTGTTAATAAGGGTCTGTTGACCTAATCCAACCACCCAGTAATACTTTTATGCCCATTTATTGTTCCCTATTATTCTTTTGTTAAAACTGAGTAATAAGTTTTCTGTCCATGGCCTGTTGCCATCAATTTTATTTTTCTTTTGTAATATTTTTATGTTTTTTTAAATAGATGCCACGGGGGGCTTCGCCGGGTCCCTCGGCCGGTGCATGTGCCGGTTGATAACTGCTCCTCTCCTTCGCGGCGACGAGTGCATACACTACATTTCCCGCATACCCACATTTGGGGGGGGGGGGTCGGGATAAATTCTACCTTTTAATATATATATATATATATATATATATATATATATATATATATATATATATATATATATATATATATATATATATATATATATATATATATATATATATATATATATATATATATATATATATATATATATATATATATATATGAACATGATTGTCTTATTACTCACTCCTACTAGAAATGAAATCGAAACCGAATTTGAAGCAACATTTAAAAAGTTACGAAGAATACAACAGCAGCGCCTCCCATCGACGTTTTCGAAAATTTAATCAATGAGCCGATGTTCCCAGGAAAAAAAAACTTCGTTCCATATGTGCAACAAAATGGTTTCTAGAAAGATGAATGAGAATAAAGTAAAAGGAATATAAAATCTCCGGAACTCTTTTAAATTCTCCCTGTTATTACTTGAAGACTTTCTTGGTGAGAATATTCAGCATTGTTTGCGCAAAGTAAGTAAACGTTTGAGTGTGAAAGCGATTTTAAATTCGCAATTTTTAAAGTGAAGTATTACATGAAATCATAAAACTGTGAGTTTGACAAATATTTTGAAATGGCAGTCAATAAACATTCAAGTAAACTTTACTAATTAAATTAAATTAAAAAAATGCACAAATAACAGTTATAATTATTAATTAGTTACTGTCGAATTTTAAAAAATAATACACTTTATGACGTTATTACGCTCTTCTAAGCACACAGATTTTAAGTTAAATTAAGTTATAACAGTAAATAAAAAATTACAACTGTTTAAAGATCAACGCTTTAAAATTTTTCCCTTTTCCTAGATAAAATGGTTGTTTATAATTAGATATTCTAAGTCGGACTTATATTAATCATAATAAATTAAATTCAGGCTCTTCAGGAAAGAAAGATGAATGACATTAAAAAAAATGGATCAGTAGAGAGATTTTATTTTTAATAATATTAATGTTATGTTAATAATAGAAAAAATACCGTGTATCAACTGTTGAAATGCATTTAAATTCATTCATTTTCTGGGTAAAATATCCCTGCTTATAACGAAATCTTTTAATCTTAACTATATTAAATAAATTCAACTTCATTAGAAGAGAAAGTTGATTTGAATTATATTTCCCCACCCCTTTTACATATGCTTCAACAAAAACTGCAAATCATTCAAATTGCAAGTTCTTTAATAAAGGTTAAATACTTTAAAATTTTCAGAGATTTATTTCAGAGTTTCTGAGTAAAGATAAAATGGTTTTGAAAGTAAGCGTAGGGTAATTTAATTTACTTAGTTAAATGTCACTCACGTAATAGATTGTTATTGCCGAAATTATTTCCGTTTTTAATTTTCATGAATTTTATTTTTATGGATTTTTTGTAACCATTATTAACATTATACGGAGGCTAAAATCTTTAACATGTCTTACGCATATTAACATATTTTACACACATTTATACTTGTCTTGACAACTATTTTTTTTCTATTACTAATGCTATCAAGACACAAAAAACAATTTCAAATAGCATAAAAATACATTTAGTTCCTTTTTGTTTGCATTATGCAGCTTTCGTCACAAAAATGCTAAAAATCTATAAAAATCTCAATTTTGAATTTTTGTGTCGATTGCTTTGATTTTTCTATTTAACGCAGAGACCTGATATTTCTACTCAAACATTAACTCTCATAATTGTTTAGCGGATTAATTGGTTAATTATTTTTTTAATTCGTTATATTTCTAATTCTGAACTGCTTATTAGATGAAATGATTTTTTCTCTCGCATGTTAATTGACATTTTAACCCTATTGATCATTTGATTCTAACTTAATCCGATGATTCATTTTATTACACATTCATTGAATCACCGATCTACTGTTTCATTCTTTATTTCACCCTCTGTTTTGTTTATTAATTGATTTTTGAAGTTTATTTTATTATAATTAAAAATAATAATGAACTACTTGTAATTAGTTAAATAAATTTTTTAAATGTCAATGCAAAATAAATCAACAATATAAAACTACAGTTTTACTTTATTTGAAAAAGAAGCATGTTTTCCCAAAATTGTGCACAAAGTGAAAATAATTTTAAATACAAAATGATGAATACAATCTAATTTCAAATAATTACATTTTCAACTGAGAAAAAGGCTACTATTAGCTAGAGGACTAAAACTTTAGAGCGTGAAATGTTTTAAAAATATTTTTTCCTTCTTAAATGGACAAGAATTTTGCTCAAATTTTAAAATTGAATAAATTTAAGAAAAACTTTAATAGAGTTTTATGACAATACATTTTTTACAAAATTTTATTTGCTTTTTACACTCACAACTGTGGTTTATATAAAATAAAACTATTACTTCCTAAATACTAAAAAAAAATTATTTCATTACATTAATTTTTTAATATTTCTAAACTCTATAGCGAGGTTAAAAAATTGTATTTTAATATTTCGCTATTGCAACCGCATTTTATATTTAAAATTACGCAAACATTGAAATCGTAATTATTTTATTTTTCAGACGGGTGTTTAAGAAGTTTTAATAAAAGCTTTTTATATGATGTCAATAACACTAGATAACTACTTTTGTATAGAACAAAAGTTAGAAATTAGAACAAAAGTTAGAAACTAGAACAAAAGTTTAAGTGACTAGATTTAAAAAAAAAAAGAAATATAGAGGAAACAGAAAGGAAAGAAAAAAAAAACGTTGAGATTTAAATATATATTTAGCCAAGATTTTATTTATAGCCGGAACTTTATATTTAGTCACAACTTATTTTTAGAAACATTAGTGCTGCCATCTGGAAAAAAGCAAGCTTAAACAAGATCGACCTTATTTTAACTTTTGATATATATATACAAATTATAAATTAAATAAGTATTTTGTAAAGTATATTTCACTTACCCTCTTTTGCAAAATCACACGCAATTCTTATAGAATCCTATAAAGAATTTAAAATGAAAAAGAATAAATCTTACAGAAAATAAATAAATAAAAATAAAATACTTAAATCGCGAGATTTTTTATAATAATCAGTACTTTTATAATTATTTCTAAAAATGGTTTTCATTATAAATATACTATTTTTAGTAAACTATTGTGAAAAATAACTAAATTTAAAATTAAAAAAATATATAAATTTTAAATCAAAAATTTTTTAATTTTAAATCAAACAATTATTTATTTTAAATCAAAAAATTATGTTATATTTCTATTCTATTTTGTACTATACTCTATTTTTACAAAAATCCATAACTTATTTACTACTAGAAACTTCACTGAACAGTTAATAAAAATCATAAGCGATTTATACTTAAGATTAATGTACTGTGGTGTCATCACAGTAAGCATTTTTCATCTTTTCTTTTCGCCCTGCATACAGTAGACAATCTAACAATGCTGAAAGAAAACGGCTAGTAATTTAGATACTCTATCATGCTTTTTCTAATTTCTGTTTATTTCCTTTTTATTTATTTCGGTTCTAAGATAATTTCTATGACATATTGTGAAGAGAAATATCTCTATTGCTAATTTAACAAAAATTTTTCACATAGTATATATAATATATAAACAATAACTTTTATATATTACTATTATTTTTTAAGGGATTATATAAATGCCAGGAATAGAAATAGACATTATGTTCAAATTAGAAATAAATTTAAGACACAAAAAATATAGAACTGTTAAAATATTTAAATTTAACCGCAATTTATTTTAAGAGCCCAAAAATATACATTTTTCTTCATTTTCATTCCACATTCTCGAAAAAATACCACAATTAGAAAAAATATTTTGCTTCATACTATTTTAGTTTATGAGTCATTAATTTATTGTTTTTCTAAAAGGATTTGAGTCATAGACGTTGTCAGCGTAAATATATAAACTTTATTCTTTTTTCTGAAAATTCCAAGAAGCACGATTAAAATGAAGTAGCATATATATTTTCTCTAGATTCTAAAAAATATAAATTAAATAAAAGAAAGAAAAGAAAACGCTATGTGGAATAAATATTTGCTCCGAAAAGAAAATTGTTACAATAATTTAAATAAAAAAATGTTCCAGTTGATGATGATAATCTTTTTCATAATTTATGATAATCAGTTCCATAATGATTTCAAGGGAAAGAAATCCTTTAAAACTAAAAATAATTCTAAAGAGTTTGAAATACTTTTTTGTCGGTGCTTATTTTTGCGTTGTCTTTTTGATAACACACTGTTGAGTGCGCCTCCTTAATCAACATGAGAAATATAAAAGTCATATCTGATTTTTATTTTAATTTTCAGAAAAAAAATACATTTACGTTAAATGCTTTTTTTCTCTTAATTTTTTAATTTTATGTATTAAAAAAAAGTTGAAAAAAGTAGAAAAAAACTTTTTTTTTACTCTCTATTTTCACTCTAGCTTTTTCTAGAAACATGAAGACATTCGTCAATAACTTATTTCCACGGAAACTAGACACACTAAACATTTAACTCGATTGAGAAAGTCTGGCGCAGGGAACGTAGTAATTCCAATTGCGCATGCTTACTACTCACTACTTTTCGCTACCTGTACATTATTGCGCAGATGAAACAGTCTATGCTTCAAATTGGCTGTATTAAAAGATTAAAAAAATTATGAATTTTATGACTTGAATTTAATGCATAAATATCGGGAATCGTTGTAAGAAAATGGTCAAAAATTACTCTCAGATGCAACGTTTCTACGAGTTTTTTCAGTTGTTCGCTTAGCTTACTAAAATGTGTTAAAACAAAAAAAACCGAAACTTTTTCCATTTAAATTTCTTGTTTCTTAATGAAAGATTTGAACTAAGTGTCACTCAATTTTCACGTCATGTCTGTGTATCTACATTATGCACAAGAAAAAATAGTTTTAAAATGTTTGTTTTGTGCGAACATCATATTTAATTCGTGAATAGAAACTGTTTAAATTATTGAGAGTTATTTTTGTGTGTACGACTTTATGTATAATTGATCTTGCGCACCTCGTGTCACGTATATTTAATTTTTCAAGAATGTTTCAAGAATTGAAGAATATTTGATATTCTTAACAGTTCCAATTGATGATTTTAATGAAATCAAAATCAAAGGACATAGTAAGTGCAAGATCTGTGCATAGACGCCGACCCTATTTCCACCTACGGATATGCATATAGATTAATGCTGTGTCGTGATTTGTGATTAAGTTGTCATCAGTGATATGGCATTAGAATAATTTCAACAAACTGCCACGTGTTTCAAAGAATATAATTTGTGCAGTGTATCGAAAAGTTAAGTTTTTTGAATGTGAAAAGCCTCAGTGGATACGCAGTCATGGACACACTCTCATGGATACTATCTCACGGATACATTCTAATGCATACACACAGTGCATCAGATGTAATGGTATAATACCCTGGATTAATATTGATGCATATATGGGTGATTCTTTTTAAATATGACAATTCGGACCAAAAAATTTCTTCAAATTTTAAGTCTTCAAAATATTATAAATTGTTTTTTGTATACCTCTTTAGTTACATTTATTAATGTCTTACAGACAGCAGTGTAGTTTATTGACATTTGCTCGAGGAAAAAAAATAGAAATTCACCAAATCTTGAACGCCAGGAAAATGACATATTAGCTTAGAAGTTTAAAAAAACAGTCATTTAAAGTTAATAGTAAGTAACTCAACTTAAGCCTTTATGTTAGATGGACCATAAATTGCTTAAATTAATTCTTTTTATCCACTGTAGAAAGAATAAAATTTTTTGTAGTTGCTGATATGTACGGAATAAAATTGCGTATAGTAATCAATCATTAAATAAATAAATAACTTTGATTACATCCAACCATACTACAATCATACATAAACTTGGTATTAGGTTAATATTTGCTTTTCCTCCTTACAGTATTGACAGTTAAAAAAAGTTTCTGGTAACACTTCAATGTCAAACACTTCAAAAGCCAGGAAAATGACAGCCAGGATAATGACAAATTAGCCATTTTATAGCATATAACTTTACTTTAATTTAATATTTCAGCCTAAGACGTTTACATTCTGCAAAAAACAACAGGATTTCTTAAAATAACTCAGATAAATCTATGTAGTTTATGTTATTAATGATTTCAAGAAGCCAGGAGAATGAAAACACAAAAACCTACTCATCTTGAAAGATGTTTTGAAATAGATTTTGAACCAGAAAATGGGTTCTTTATTCATGCAACAATGTGGAGGGGACAATGTTCATGTAGGAGGGTATCTAATCAATCTATTAACATAAGATATTGATTGCCTGGCTCTATCTATTTTTGTTATAAACCACTAAAAAGTAGCCAGGAAAATGACAGATTTTCTTGGGACAAACAAATTATTGACAGAAAAAAGGATTTTAAATAAAGTTTTTGTAAATAATACCTTCTGCGTATATTCTAAAAAATGCTTACACCGGTTGAGATAAAAAAAATTAGATATTGAAAAATTTATGGAAAGTTTTGAAGCTAGTTATTATTGGAAACATTGTTTGGGACATGCCAGGAAAATGACATTTTGAAGTTCAATTAAATTTTTTAACTATACAAAACAGTCAATGCTAGTGCAAAGTCATTTTAAAATGCTAACAGGAATGCAATTTATCAATTTTTTTTAAAAAAAGTTCTTTTAGTATTATAGTATTGGAGCAAGGGACAGTGAATTGTCATATTTCGTAAGAATCACCCATGTATATATTTAAAAAAGTCATTTCTTCATAATTATTTAAACATTTAACATTTAAATTACATTAAAATATTCCGACAAAAGAGTGACACTACTACGAAATCGATGTTCTTTTTACTTATAGTTTTTTTAGCCTGCATATTTGAAAACATTGCCCACTTTAAAAAAGTATAAATTTATGCAATTTCTTTTTTGCTCTGACGCAAGTAATAAGGAAATAAGTTACTTCATACTTTTTAAGCCCACTCGCTGACGCCATAATTTTTTTTCAATCGTCAACAATCTCATAAGTAGAAACAAAAAGGTTGGAGATTTTTTTTTTTTCAAATTGGACTACTAATATTTTTTTTTAACGGGTAACGGGTTATATGAAAACTCAAATTCCACAACAAAAACTAATCTCTAAAAAATCAACAACTCTCTGTTGTTCTACCAAAAAGTCTTCTAATTTTATCGTCTGCTTTTATTTTTTTGTTTATCTCTTTATGTGTTTATTTTATTTTATTCATGCTTTTGCTAACCCGTTAATTTGTAATATTTTTACTTTTATTCATGCTTTTGCTAGCCAATTATTCCTCTAATATTTTTAGGCTTTATACTGTCTTATTCATTTGAAGTATTTTATCCGTTCTTCGAACTTTGAATCGGCACATACTGCTCACAGCCTTTTTTGCTTCCTGAATTTATCAGATTGACAAGGTCCCGTTTTCCAAACACGACATTTAGCAAAACAGAAATCAAAAATTTAAGCAAGACCTGTTTTAATAGTTTAAAATGATAGCTAAACGCGGCGTTATCAAATGTTACGTTACCAAAAATAAATCTTCTATAGAGTAAGATCAGTGGAGTAAAAGTCTAAAACTTTCAAATAAAATAGATACAGATGTTGGCAAATAGTAGAAAATACTGAGTCAGTCTTCACTATCTTCACGAATCAAAAAATATCTGTACCGAAAAGTCAGGAGGAAACTATTGTTGTAAAAATAAGGCTTACTTAAGCATATGTATAGAGAAAATTTTAATTCGCTAGTTCAATTCGCGATCGCAACGAACTATAGGGGGCGTTGTTGTGTGAGCCGCTTACCTGCGATTTCTATATGAACCGTCATTCAGTTACTCTGGAGACGTCGTTAACGTAGCGTGTAGCATTGCAACGTTCCTTCTTTATTGTGACTAATTACATTTAAAAAAGAAAAATGCTTGATATTCTTTCTTCTGCAAACGAAAACTAAATGGTATCTCTTTTTATTAGAGAAGGAATATCCAAAACGCATCGGAAAAATATTTGTACATTAACAGAAAAAAATATGTATATTTCTTATAAGAGTTAAAACCTAATTTCCCGAGAAATAGTATTACTAAATTTAATGATATAACATGAAAGGCCCATTTAAACTTTACATTCTATAGTTTTAAGAATCATATTACTTCAAAAATTAAAATGAACAAAAAGTATACATAAGCCTCATAATTTTATGAAATTTAATTTTGTAAGCAAAGTTTTTTGACAACAATTTTTATCAAAAAATTTCAAGTTTCAATAAAAATCATTATTTAGAAACTAAGAAACGTAAAATTAAGAATGCTGACGAAACAAAAACAAAAAAAAACAATTCTTTTTTGTCGCCATTTTTAGTGCTACGAAAATTCGTCTTTGGGATTTGCCAAAAACAAAACAAGAAGCAATTTTATTTTTTCAGGAGGGAAATATTTTACCGAAAAAACGAAAATGTACCAATTCCCACAACATAAAACTTTATCTTGGTAAACGTACGTTTTGGAAATGTTATTTCATTTGGAATCTTATTTATCAGAGTTCATATGGCGATATGATTGTTTTGAATCTATGCTAAACTCTATATCGGCTCATTTTCCACCGAAATCCGATTGACTATTTTGATTTTAAATAAAGTGTTTTATTTTATGAATTGTCGCAAAAATTTTAAGTGTAGATTGGCGGCACTTAAAAACCGCCAAATCTGTAGCGGCGGTGGCGTTAATAAGTAAGTACCGAATTTTTATTCCATACTTTTCTGAATGATATTACTTCAAACATTGGAATATACAAGAAGTATACATAAACACATAATGTTATACCATTTAATTTTTCAGAAAAAGTATTTTGAGAACAATTTTTATCAAAAAATTATAAACTAAAAAACGGAAAATAAAGAATTCTTAGGATAAAAAAACGATTTTAAGAATTCTTTACATTGAAATAAAAACTTTCATATTGTTTCTTTTTTTATTATTCTTATAGTTCTTAATCAGACGTAAAAAACCATTCTGTAGAGAACCAACATCAAATGAAAAAAAAAATATTTACAAGCAAATTTTTTATTGTAAAAATCATTGCACTTACCTGATTTATAATTCCCGGAGAATTCCAAAATGATAAGTTCCTTGTTTGAAAACTTTATTCTCAAATAATATATGCATAGTTTATCCCTTCATTACTTTTAGATAACATACTACACAGTAAAATTTTATAATTGATATGAATTTGAATATGTAGCTAAAAACAGAATAGCTGAATTCTAGTTGAAATTATTCCTTCAAAACAAAATAATAATTTCCAAGAAAACGATTCAAATTTATTAATAATCAGCACAAATGAATCTATTTCAAGTAGTTCGGATGATTCTTTATTGTTGTTTTACGAATAATAGATACAGAAATATATACTGTTCTATAAAGAAGAACAATATTCTATAACTACATATTATACAGTTCTGTGCATATTCTGAATTCTTATTTATTCATTGGAATGACGAAAGCAATGCTGATTTCACTTTAATTTGTAATGAATTGAAGACAGAAAAAATTATTTTACCGTAATGCACACAATCTGTAACAGCAAGTTATCATGAAATTGGAAGTTATGTTGTTGGTAATAGAAAGGTAAAAATTATCCAGAAATTGTTCTTCAAATGCTTGGCGTGTTCTGCTTCAATGTTTGGCATGTTCTGATTAGTTTTTTCAAGAAGTTCTACCTTTTCCTTAGGGAAATTTTGCTTCTTATTTGCTGCTAATGAAATGGCGTCCGTCGTTGCCAATGGTTTTGTGGGAACTAATGTCCGATATTTTCAGTCTCCCGCTAGATGGCGTACTCGAGCGTTGCGATCGCGAATGAAGAAAAAAATTTAACGCCGGAAATATATGTTGTTTCAATTTAATTTGAAACATATAACAAATAACTTGAAACAATAATTTGAAACACATAATTTGAAGCAAATTCAAATTATACTTTAAAAGAAAGATGGAGCAAATCTATATTTAAAGCATTTAAATAATTAACCTGAACTTTTTTTTGCAGATTATATTCAATTTAAACTTTTCATTCAATAAATGCTGCCAGTATTAATAAACTATTACAGATAAATTACTTACAAACTATTATTGCCATTCCTGTCATTAAACAACAGCAGACAGCTCTATAAATCGAGTAACGAATTAGATTTCGTTATGTTTCTTTACATGTTATTTTCTGTTTTTTGCTTGATATGTTTCATTTCGTATATATTTTTTACTTAATGTGTTCTATTTTCGTTTCAATTTTTTGAGTACTACTCACACTATTGTATTGATATATTTTGCTTTCGCTATATTAATTACAAAATTAGAAAGCACTCCTTTTTGCGGACATAACCGTGCGAGCTGGTGAAGAGATTATATATTTTCATTATTTTGTTTTCCGGCTTTTTAATACACTGCTGGACAATTGCTAAGGACGGATAACACTATCATCCATAGCAGCCATAAAATTAAAGGAAGCAAAATGTGGAAAATTAGAATAAGTGCGGGATATGGTAAGAAGAGGTATGCGTATGCAAATTTTTTTCCCACGTCTGTTCATCACGTGATAGCGCTGATAAGAGCTTTAAAGGTTTTGACGCGTGTTGAGAGTTGTTGTTTCAAGTCAAAATTTTACAGGAAAGATTTAGTTGACAAACTTGAAATTTTCGGCATGCCTTCCCGATATCACTTAGATGATTTTAAGCGTGGCCGAATTATTGGAAAGATCGAAGAAGGGCGAAAAATAACAGATGTTGCTAGGGAGTTCGACATCGCTCATAGCGTTGTTTCACGGCTGTGGAAATCATTCAAAACTACTGGAATGTGTAGTGGGCGGCACGGGGGAGGTCGTGTTAGAAGTACGACGCCTGCAGAAGACAGATACATCGCCCTATCAGCAAAAAGGAACAGGCGCACCACAGCTCAGCAGGTGGCAAATCAGTTTCTTGCTGCCACAGGAAAGCAGATCTCCCGAAAAACTGTTGCCAGACGTTTGAGGGGAGGAGGACTATACGCCCGCAGACCTGTTGTGTGCGTCCCATTGACCAGACAGCACCGTACTGCCCGTTTGCAATGGTGTCGTGAGCATCACAATTGGACTGAACAGGACTGGGCATGCGTACTATTCTCAGATGAGAGTAGGTTCAGTCTGTCATCAGATTGTAGACGCCAACTGATCTGGCGCGAGAGTGGTACTGGTTATCGTCCAGAAAATATCCAGGAAAGGGACCGATATCCGACATGCAGTGTCATGGTGTGGGCCGGCATCATGATCAATGGCCGCACGCGCCTACATGTGGTTGAGAATGGGATTATGACGGGCCAACGATACATTGATGAAGTTCTACTTCCTCATGTTCGTCTTTTCCGTGGTGCTGTCGGTGATAAATTTATTTTTATGGACGACAACGCAACATGTCATCGAACACTCGCTGTTCAGGATTGTCTAGACAGCGAGGGTATTCAACGCCTCGTATGGCCATCACGTTCTCCAGATCTGAACCCCATTGAAAATGTTTGGGATGCTTTGGGGAGGCAACTTGCTGGTCGAAACTATCCTCCGACAAACAAGAACACCCTCATCCGTGCACTGACAGAGGAATGGGATAAATTGCCTCAACAGCTGCTGGATAATGTTGTGCAAAGTATGATACGACGTGTAGAATGTTGCATCACACAACATGGAGGACATATCCCGTACTGACACCTTTCTTCAAGTTGCCTGCTGACATTTCGATGCATTGTTCCATTTTTCCGTACGCAGCATCAAATGAGCATTTTTTTTCTTTCAGATGTTTCATAGCTTTTGTACTTTCCAGAACAATGAATATTCTTTACTCTAATGGCTGAACAGTGTGGCAACTATATTTTATCCTACTAGGCCACATGTCTCGCTTAATTTTATGCTACATTGCAATTTGTGATCCGTCCTTAGCAATTGTCCAGCAGTGTATAATATAAAACGGTATAATTTATTTTCCTCCCTCATAAACGACGATGTAATCGTATTCTGTTGTATTTTAAGGATTACTAAGTGAAGACAAATCAATAACGTGAATATTAGTTCTACTGAGAGTTATTACACAGTGAATATGGACTTTTTTGAAAAACTGTTACTGACAGAGCAAACATTTGATATTTCTCAGAATAAATTTTCATGGACGTAAACCGTTCTACCCTATTCATCTTTTCATTTTTATTCTAAAATGTAAATTATTTATTATTTTGAAAAATAATTAGAACATTTTTTAACTATCACAATATACACCTGGATACCCCAATTGCTATAATAAATAACTGCAACCCGCTTCTTGAAAGGTGTTGGATTTTTAGTTCCAAAATACTTGAAAGTTGCACTTCTTAAACTCTTCCTAATCATATATATATAAAATTTGAAGTTTTTAATTATCTTTTGTTAAAGTTTTAAAGTTTACTTTTCTTATGCTTACGATTTTCTTATTTTATTACTGTTTGAAAAAAAGAAACTAAACATAAAACAACATTAACAAATAAATCAAACACATTAAAATTTTTTCCAATAGTTGGGTAATTAAAGTTCCTTATTAGGTAATAACTGTTAGTAGCATATTTAAGTTTAGACAGTAATTTCAAGACAATAGCTTTTGCTAAAAAGATTATAAGCTTTTATCTTTCTCTAAAATACACTTATTTTATGAAAGCTATTATAGTATATACAAATCACAATATTTTTATTTAGTTATTACATTATACACAATTTTTCTATTTCTTGTTCGATAATTAGGTAGGCAGTAATTACATTCGATGAAGTCACACACAGATTTTTTAAAGACTATAGACTCTAAAAGAAATGGTACTGCAATAAAATTTCTCGTAGAGAGAAATATTCTTTGAAAACTACAAGTTTTTCTTTTAATCAACTAGAGCCATCTATAGAGCTTCATCGCTACTTTTTGTATTTGCACAATTTCGCAGAAGTTTTAGACGGAAACAAAACTGTATAAATGATACACAAATTATTAAAAGAATATATATATATATATATATAGATAAAAGTCGACAAGTCATACAATATCAGAAAATGTATGTATTTATCTCTTTAGCAGCTTCATTTTATTGTAAATTATTTATAAACTTTAAGAATAAGTCTTGAGGATAAGGGTCAGTGCTAACAATTTAGCTATGTCCAATATTTTTTTAAGAATAAATAATTTTTAATGTCACTGACGCATATTACTTTATTACTTCCTGTGATTATTTTAAGTACGCAAAAAATATAATTAAATAATGAATTTGTTTAAGGAATCTTTGGACGTAAAAGTTCACTCATTGAGAAAATGACCAATGATCAAGTAATCAAATAATAGTAATATAATAATAATAATTCATGTATATATATATATATATATATATATATATATATATATATATATATATATATATATATATATATATAAATTTCGTTTCTAAAATATCTTACTGCACTAAGGCAACTTTCAAACATAGGGAAAGAGATTTCATTTCAATTCCAAGATTAACTTAATCTTTAAGTTTTAAAGATTAAAGTCACTCATACATTACACTTTAATTTTGAAGTGCTTACACTATGTGACATTTAGAAGCAAAATAATATGAAGCAATTCACCAGACTTATTTAATTGTTCCGTAACAACAATAAATCTTATTTATTGTTGTTACGGAATTTCTGGATCACGGTGTGCACTGTCAAGCTATATTCAGGCTAAGTTTTTTTTTATTTTGTTTTTAAAATTTTTTTTTCATTTTTTATTTGTAAGCAAGCAACTGGCAAGCTATGTTTAGCAAGTTACCTGCAGGGGCAGATCCAGAAATTTTACCTGGGGGGGGTCTTAGATTCAGATTCCCCCCTCCACAATTAATTTTTTATAAAAAATTTTTTATTTAAATATTTTTCTTGAAAAAAAAGGAAACCTAGGGTTTTTAATGCTAGTCTTCTCATTTATTTTTTTCATAATGAACAATAGAACAATACATAAATAATTCAAGTTAACAAAATCTTTAAATAATAAATGTAATCTATAAATAATAATGTAAATTTCGCAAGTTTCCCATCTTCACCTTTATACAATCTTTGGTTAAACCTGTTAAAGCGCGCTTGGAGGGCTCGGCGCTCTTCAACATTATTAATATTTACAAAGAAACTATGACGAATTTCGTTTTAATCTTTTGGATTATGATTCTTGAAACAGTGAAGAACATAATTGGATGGGGGAAAAAAAGCGATTTTTCCGTCCTACCTAGGTTTATATGCCCCTTAAATAATATTTAAAATTTTTATTTCTTCTTTAAACTATTAAAAAAATTATTATTTTTGTTTTTGTTTTTTTAATTTTGAGGGGGGGGGTCACGACCCCTATGACCCCCCCCCCCGCTGGATCCGCCTCTGGTTACCTGTAATTAAATTCATAGTTAGAACATGACATTTCCCCTCACTCTTTTTCAACATTAAAAATACATCACTTTCCACATTACGATGGGGACTAAAATTTTCTTCCTCACACAGAAACAGGTAGAACACGTTGCGTACAACCGTTTCTTGTTTTCGTACATAAAAACAAAAGCAAAAAAAAAGAAACGGAACAGTTAATGGCACTATCAAGAAAACTTTGTTACTTTGTTTATAGACTATTTCTGAAACATGCAAATATGGTCATATGCAAAAGACAACAAAATAATGAGTCTCAACAAAATAATATGCTTTTATTGAGAGGTCCATTTAAAAAAACAAAGATGATAAAAGTTTTGTAACTAATTTACGGTGGGACTGAGAATCCCTCGAATATCCGAAACCAAAATTCCGAACGCCAAAAATTTTAAGTAAAAGTGAAATAAATAATTACAAACGGACACTTAGGAACATGGGAATAGATTCATTGTTAGCTATTTATCGAAAGATAAAATAGCCCAAAACAGAGCGCTTATTAAAATTATATTTTAAATAATTTGGCCACAGCCTTATCACTAAAAACCGTAAAAACTAATATAACCCAGTAACTGAAACATTTTTCGGGTTAGAGAAGTAAAGCAACTTAAGCAATAAAGAGTTAAAAATAGATTTTGATATTCAATTTAGTTGCGGCAGTGAATTAATGAGTATTTTCTTTTAAATTAACATTTGTATTGAATTAAAAAAACACATTGACAATTACATTGATTGTTAAGAAGGGACTAAAATATTTTAATTAAAATTGGATTAAAATGATTGAAAAAAAAATTTATGAAATTAAAGAAATTTTCAAAGCTAGGAAATATGTATTGCTGATAATGGCACAATCTTTCATGTAGAAATTATTTTTTCTTAAATTCTACAAACGATGATTGGTGACGTTTCTATAAATCTGGGTTGCAATTCATAAATTATAATAATTAAACTGATAAATAAATTTTAAAAAAATTATCAAAAGTATCTTAGTATCCAACGCATATTCAAATACAATTAAAATGTACTGATTCAGAAGATGAAAAATATTTGTCTCTATCACCTACCATTTTTTAGATAAGCTTCTTCAAACATTTAATTTCACTATAGCTATTTACTGTTACATCGAGTACTCATGGATATATCATTAGTTAAGAAGCAGTCAGTATCTGAAAGTATTCATCTCTTAATAGTTAGTATGAACATAAAATAACTGTCAGTGTCTTGATTCACCTGTTTCACAGAAAGTATTGCCAATTGAAAATGATGTGTTTTTTTTTTCAAAATTTCTCAGGATTTGATTTTCTTCCCAACTTCAGGAGAAAAAAAATTAGTAAATCAAATCGGTTCTGTTTTTCAAAATGAACAAATCCTGTAAATTTCATATCTCAAATATTAAAAAAGTATCTCAAACTAGGTTTGAAATGAAATGATTGTAGCGCCATCTTGTGCTCCATCTAAGAACCTTTGTAATTCTCCCTTGAACTGGCGTGAGTTCTAATTTTTAAAGATAATATATTCATTCAGCTCTAATGAAAGATTCGGTTCTATGGGATATAATTAACTGTTTTGGGCTTTGATATTCAGAATAGGGCAAGATCTCGCAACTCTGTAGTGTCTTTGAAATACTTTTTACAATTCTTAAATCCCATAGCAGATTCTAAATTACTTTTGAGACTGCGATCATTGTTGATTATTCTCTAAATTATTTTTATACAGAAGAATAAGTAGAATAATCAGTTTGTTTTCATTTCAAGGTTATTGATAACAATTTTAAAACTCCGAGATTTAGATAGTCTTGAAGTCAATAAGAAATTTTAGTTACATATTGGTTTCAGGGAAAATTAAATAATTGATACTGGTTATTTTTGCAATGCAAAAGTACTATAAATTTTTTTCTCTCCATGCGATATACTTTCTGTTTTAAATATAGAAAACCCAAAATTAAATTTAGTTTATTTTATTGTTCTTTACTTATAAAACTTACGTTTATTATAATTAAATAAAGTAAACTTTCTTAATGTTTACCGTTTGCTCTTTGAAAAAAATGTGTACTAGCTGTTCCAAAAAGTGTCTTAATTGTCTTGATTTTTTTAAAATATGTCCAGATTTTTAAAGTAACAGTTTATATTCAAAAACTAGACGGAAAATTATATTTTTCGAACCATAAATTCTAAAGATATTGCTGTTGCATTACAACACACAATACTCTCTTTAACATTTTTTAAAATATTTTTTATTATCTAATATTGTTTATTTCTTCTGTATTTGTTATCTATTTGGAGTAATTTATGATATTCTTCACAATATTTTTCGCCCGAACTTATATTTCTGTAATTTATTTCTCTTCAATTACATAAATTCTACTTTTGTCGTGTAGATGACGCCACCATAAAATCTTTAAACTTTCATTACCTTGCCCTAAGTATACAAAGTTTACTAGATTATCGTTGGTGGCTAGGCATATTTTTATTTTAGTGAAGGCAATGTCGTATCTGCGTCACAGAACGTAAAGAAAATGATATAAAAACAAATTGAAAAAATCTATCCCCCTGTTTTTAAAACCGCACAATCAATTCATGATTATGACTCAGTATAATTTTAATAATAATCAAAATAATTAAATTAAATAATTAATTTCTATAATTTTTTTTTTAACTGTTTAATAATTTAAACGTGGCGTTTATGTGCATTTTAGTTGTAAATTATTTCACGACTCTGTGTTTTACATTGGTATAATATATCATGATTTGATATAAATTTTTGGAATTTTTATTTAATTTGATGATTGAGGAACAGTAGTGACTGCAAGAAAACAGAAGTGATATATAGTAATAAAGATTAAAATATAGATTAGAGCAATATAATTTAGCTTCTTTTCACCGTTTTAAGACATTTCAGTTTTAGATATGCTATTAGCGATTTATCGGAAATTATCCCTGTTCGATATCTTAATTGTTTCAAAATAATTTATATTTCGAAATGTCTTACTGAGGCCTGCTGGTGCAAGAATTTTAAGTTAAACTGCAATTCATGGTGCTTCGTTAAATTCTTTAACGAAGCACCATGAATATATATTATTATGATAGATATTAATTATACATAATGAAGATAATAAAGATAATTATATAATAAAGATAGATATTAATCCCATGATAGATATTAATTTTCACTTCGTTAAATTCTAAAAATAAAATTTAAAAAAAATAAAAACTCTTGACATATCTACCAATAAAATTTATTTGCAATTTATTCGCATTATTTTGCAATGTCTTACATATCAGATATGAGACAGAATTTTAATTAGTAGAACTTGATGAGTAATCTATGCTGCAGACTTAAACTGTTTCATAAATTATTTGTTAAATTGTTTGTTATGTTGATGTAGCTGTTAGTTCGTTATCTCAGCGCAAGCATACACAAGAATACGTAGAATATTCCTTCTGATTGAACAAAAAATAAATTAATAAAATACTCAATAAATTCAATTCTATTTAGCTCTAAAATATATAATTATTTTAAAAACATTTTTATTTAAAAAATCAGTAAAATATATAATTATTTTAAAAATATTTTCTTTTAAAAAATCAGTAAAATATATTATTTTATGTCAATATCTCTCTAACTTTTCGATAACTTTCGTCAACACCCTGAAAATATTTCATAGGGGACAGTAGTTACAGGGACAAAACCTTGAATAACAGTATTTTGCCTATCGCTAGTTTGAGATAACAACCTCAATAGGTATTTAAGATAAAAGTTTGTTATTGTCTTCCATTTTGTTTGCATTTTATTTTGTAAATTATTATTTATTTGTACATATAAATTGAATGGTATAAATTATTGATAAGTTATTGATGGAGTATGCACATCATTTTTAATTAAATTCTGTAAATGTGTTAAGTATCACTATATTCATATGAAACTGAGTCTACTCTTTAATTCAATTTAATTATTTCAGCGCAATTTTTTTTTTTTTTACAATTCCCAAAATTGTGATTTTCTTGCTGGAAATGCACATCTTTATTATTGGCTTTATATATTACAGTCAAGTCATTATATTACATTTTATTTTATAACGTTGAACAGCCAAAAAATTCTGAGTTTACGACTATTAATGTTCAACTCCATTCAATTGTTCAACTTCATTCCAATATTCAATTTTAAAGCCAGTCTGGAAAATAAGGGAAATCCTGAATCAAGCATCGGAACAAACTAGCCTTTGTGGGGGAATTTTGATAAAACTAACCTGCACTGGCGTTGGGTGAAGAAGAAAACCACGAAAAGCTTCCACAGTTAGACCAGCGACAAGAGGATTCTAACCCATGCTCCATCTAAGACTGAGGATATTTTATGCTTGTACAATGGTCTTTGGAAAGCCGAAAGCAGAATTCGTATCAACCAGCCAATGTTGGGATTCGAGCCTGTGTCAACTCATTAGAATGCTAAACCTCTATCCACTGAGCCACTCAGCATGCATTTTGTCTTATCATCTTTGTCTTATCAATCTTGAGTTTTCAACTACCAATGATCAACTCCGTAACCTTGTAATTTTGAACCCAATCCAGAAGACAAGTGAATTCCTGGATCAAGTATTGGGAGAAATTTGCCTTCGAGGACTTTTCAATGAAACTTTCCCTCATTACGTGGAGAGGAAGACCACGAAAACCTCCCACGGTCAGCCTAAAGGCTAGGAGACTCTAAGCTATGATCCGCTTACCACTGACGATATTTTACTTCAGCACTGTAGTATGCGTAAACTAGGTTCCTATTTCTATTCGCCCAGCTATTGCTAGGATTTGAACCTATTTCACCTTATTGGGATAATTTTATTAACGTTTTTGCAATAATGAGATTTAGTGTACATTTATAACGCATTATTAATGTATACACAAGATAATCTTCGAATGCATTCATAATAATGAACGAGGATCCCAAAAAGTGTAATTTTAAAAACACATGCTCTGTTTTAATTAAATTTAATATTTTTAAATAAAAAAAAAAACTCGACTTCTTTGGTTTTTATTTTCTTTTAGTTTTTAGAAAATTTATTGGATATCAATTTCGGATAGTAAAATATCCAAGTATGTTTGCTTTTCATATTTTAAAAATTCTAAAATTATTTTAAAACATTTAACATCCAAATGTTTATAGCTCAAGCAAATGTGCTGCCATCTAACATGCATTAAGCGAAAGATTTCTTACTAATAAGTGTGTCTGGCTTTAATAAAACTTAAATGTTAACTTTTTTACAACAATTATAGGATGCTTGCAAATGTTTTTATAACATTTTATTGGGTAAAAAATTTATAACGAGGAGCCCCTCTTGTTTTGGTTACATTAAATTTTCTTACAGAAAACAGGGAAAATGACTTAAAAAGGAGATTTTCTAATACTAATAAATTTAGATAGAAAAATCGAATATTATACGTACAGTAAAAGTTCAATCCTGGGGGGCCACGCTAATCTACATTCTAACATTTTACCCCATTATATTATTTTACTTTAGTTAAGTAAAAAAAGAAAGGAATCGTGTAAATAAATTTGAGATGAGATTTTAATTATGGAATTTTCAATAACAACACAAAGTTCCCTACAGAATGGATTTCATTAAATTCCATCTTTAAATTTTTTTTCTCCGAATTAATCAAGGTTTCTGTATTCTTTTGGAATGTAAATCAGGTACTTCATCTCATTTTATGTTTGATTATATATATATATATATATATATATATATATATATATATATATATATATATATATATATATATATATATATATATATATATATATATATATATATATATATATATATATATATATATATATATATATATACTTTTATGAAATCATTATGGCTAATTCTTATATTTTTAGCAATATTATCTCAGGAAGTAAAACATCTTTTATATGTTATGGACAAAATTTATTCCAGTGATCTCTAAATGTTGCAAAAGAAAAAGAGAAAACAAAATAATTTTCGAAATAGTTTCTGTGCAATGTCTAGATACTTTTATCTCTTACATTTCTTAGTTTTTAAATATTGTGATGAAGCTTAAACTTCTATAATCATTTAGGGAAATTGTGATCACAAAACATCTGTCTCACTTATATTTAATAATTTATATCCATTCTTTTCTTTTTTTCTATAATTGTGTAATTTGATTCATTTGTTTTTTAATAGTATGCTGTTCCTTTCCTTAAATTACGTAAGCATAGTTTTAAACTGTAGTAATTTTTAGACGCGATTAAATATATTACGTCGGGAAACTATGTTAGTTTGTGCAACCTCAGCTTAAAAAGCTTTTACAATTTTCCTTTTTCAATATATATATATATATATATATATATATATATATATATATATATATATATATATATATATATATATATATATATATATATATATATATATATATATATATATATATATATATATATATATATATATATATATATATATATATATATATATAAATAAATAAATACAAGAAAACACTAAGAAAGTTAAGAAAAACAATAAGTTTCATTTATTTCGCTTAAGCTGCAAGTAAACAGCACTCATTAGATAAGTTCAAAATGAAGAATAAAACAAAGAAAAATTATATAATGTTGTTATTTTATAAAAAAATTTTTTGAGTGCTCCTCACACTATTGTATTAATATATTTTGCTTTGGCTTTATTGATACAATATCAGAAAGCACTCTGTTTTGCGGATATAATCGTGTGGGCTGAAGAAAAGATTATATCTTTTTTTTCTCCGGTTTTTTAATTAACATTTCATTTTTTTTTTAAAATAAAATGTTGTTTGTTATTTTTTTTACTATGTATGTTATTTTTTATATATGTGTGTGTGTGGGTGTGTGTGTGTAAGTTGAATATCGAATATCACAAAGAAAACAGGAAAAGGAAAATAAAGGATTTTAAATAAAGATGAAGATATAATAGCATTTTAATATAAAAATAATAATTGCAAAACGGTTTATAAGTTTAGCACTGATTGAAATAAGTTTCCTTAAAATGAAGCTTAATAATATATATCAGAAAATGACGCTGTAATAAAGAAATGACTTTTTTAGTTTTAGTAAAGGTAGTTCTTCATTTATGTCGCACAGGAGCTGCACAATGGCTATTAGCACCAGTCTGGGAAACATCCCTGAAGATGATCCGAAGATACGCCATCGTAAATTTTGATCCTTAGCAGAGGAGAAGGCTCTTCCGCTTTGGTAGCCCGACGACCTGCACGCGAAGTTTAGCATTTTACGATAGAGCAGTCTAACGAGGACCGATACCGTGCACCCTTGGTCCCTACACTGACTGATCAAAGAGGTCATTCACTCCAAAGCGTAATAACAGCAGATTAAAACAAGAAAGATAATTATTGAAGACAAGCATCTATAAATTTGGGATACAAAGAAATATTTAAGGAGAGAAAACACATTTATGATTTCGATTAATTTAATGTTTGTGATAACCAAAAAATTGTGGAAATGAATCTTGGACAGAATTTATTTTATCCATTTTATCACTGCCTGAAACAATCTAAGTACGATCATGTTCTGAACATGACTGCATTGCAAGAAGACATTTTAAAAAGGATGAATGCCTATTCAGATTCCATTCAACCCCAAGACCATGATAACTTACATTTCAGTCCATGATAACTTACATTTAAATTTTAGATTTCAGTGATGACTAATATTTTTTAGTTTCTTTTATTTCGGATCCCAGTACACGTATTGCCAAAGGCAAGTTTATTTACTTTAAGATACCATTCTTCTCTCTTATATTTAAGAAAAAATATCCAATGAAATAATTTTAAGATATTCAATTTTTTCCAGAGAGTTGGACTAGGAAATGAAAACATGAATATAAGCATATGCTCAAGGATTAACGTGGTTTAGCTTGTTGCATGAAGTTGCTATGCTTATCTTCCAAGTTACTCACGAATTTACTATCATCCAGGTCACCAATTTTGTGGTCTTTTCTATTCACTTCTTGGAATTTCTTTTTGAACTGTATGAGATAAAACAGCATGCCACTAGAGGACCACAACCCATTAAAAACTCATTAAAAAATTCATTAAAAATTCGTCATAATTTCGCTTTGATTGTCCTTTCGTTTCCAATTTTATTTCAAAATGATATAATAAATATTTTCAAACTAACTGATGTGTAAATTTCTTCGTTATTTAATTTAAAAAAATCGCGCTCGCAAGCAAACTGATGATAATTTAAAATTTTCTTGTTTAAAAAATTATGTTCCCGAATTTTATGTTAATAGTACATATGTTATTGTTTCATTTACATTATTTTATATCTTTTTTTCTTCTCTTTTAGATTTGTAAAGATATGACATGGAAAGATTTTTGCGAGACTTCTGTAGTTTTCGATTATTTCATCAAAGGTATATCAGACTAATTTACCTTACAATGTTGTCATTATAACTTGGAATGTTTTTTCGATGCTGTGGTGGAATGTGTAAAAATCTATTTGTACAATAAATATGTTCAACTTCAAAATTAGTTTATTTTGTGAAAATGGTTTCATTGAAAATGGTGTACGTTAGCAACAAAGTTTGAGACTTAAATTTGAAATGCAATATAATATTATTTATTATTTCTTCAATACCTCAATTTTACGCTACATGTTTAAATGTGCTTTATACCCAAATTAGATTAATTATTTCTCAGAAAACACTGTATCGATTTCTAAAACCTTTTTTTTTATTATTTACTTTTCCTTAATAAGAAAACTAATTTTGAAGATTGGTTGGTGAAAAGGAATTTTTAAATGAAAAAAATTATTTCCAGAAAAAGTAATATAAAAATTTAACATAATATGAATAACTAAAAAAAAAGGGTGCTAGAATGTTTAAAATGCGGAGAAAAAAAATAAAGCAAGAGTTTTTGAAAAACGATTTAGTGTTTTCTGAAAAGGTAAACGTCATTTAAGGGTGCTTAGGTCACATTTCAAACGAAGATACGTGTGAATTTAAGCGCATTTACTTTAGAGATTAATTAAATGCTTTATTACTTGGGTCAACAGATACATTATACATTTTCCTGTTTGAATAACTATATTGTTGATAAAAAAAATCAGACAATGTTGCTTAAATTACCACTTTAAATTTAAAAGCTGGGTGGTTAAATATGGAGAAACCGCTAATGCATTGAATGCGCAACAAACTTACAGGGTAACAAAAAATTTTAGGGATCACTTTTGTGGTTATCTACCACTAAAGTTTTAAAACCTTTTTACATATATAGCATACTGATCAAAAGCTCTACTATTTGACTCTCAATTGCAATACTATTTCATAAAATCACAAAAATGCTTTTGAAGAAATTTGACGAAAAGCTAATTGGTCAAGTACAAGCATTTTTAGAACTTCGATGGAGCCACAAGATTATAGAAACCCATTTTAAAAAGAAAGGTATTGCGATTTCACTCAGCCATATCAGTCGCATCAAGAATTCAAAACTTGGATCGATGCAAAATAATGCAAAACCAAAAAGAAGTGGACGGTCAAGCAAATTGAAGAAATCAGATTTGCAGAAGCTTGATAAGATGACATCAAAACCGGATCCTCCAACACAGACAAGCATGGCTAAAGCTCTTAACTTGAGTCAGCAAGTTGTAAGCTATCAACTAAAACAAAAGTTGAAGAAAAAATGCCATAAAAAACCTAAATGTCATCATTTTAGTGAGAGATCGGTGCAGATTAGGAGGCAACGCTTATGGCCTCTCTACAAGCTTCTCTGTAAGGACAGATGGCGAAAGTTCATTACAACTGATGAAGCTTGGATCTATCTATCTGATACCAATGCTAAATCTAAAGTTCAATATCTTAGCCGTGGACAGAACAGGCGAGACTTGACACCATCAACCACGGTGCCTCATGTCAAAGGCGTAATGGTTTGGATGGGCATATCCGCCCATGGTGTGACCAAACCTCGGTTTGTGAAACCTGGGGCCCAAAATAAATTTTGAGTATTCCATACAGAAGATATTAAAGCCCTTTTTTAAGAATGATTACTGCAGATTGTACTCTAATAGTGATGCTGTGTTCCATCAGGACTCTGCCCCATCGCATGCATCTAAGGTCACCTAGAAATTCCTAACAGATCAGCAAGTGAAATTCCTGAGACCAGAACAATGGATTCCAAACAGTCCTGATGCTTCACCATGCGACTATTTCCTATGTGGACCTCTGAAAAACAAACTGAATAAGAAAAGATTTTCTACATTGAGAGGCCTTCAAAGAGCTATTAGAGAAGAGGTGAAGAAAATCCCCCAGAAAATCATTTTGCGGGCTTTAAAATCATGGCCGAAGCGTTGTAGACAAATCTATTATGCCGGAGGTCGACATATTGAGAAACATCACTGAATTTATGTAATAAATTTTGGAAATAAAAACATTCAAAAATGATCCCTATAATTTTTTGTTACCCTGTATAAACTCGACTTTACATGTGTACAGTGCGTAAAGGGGAAAAAAGGGACCAACCAGAAAAACTTTTGATTTAATGATCGGATCTTCGCATTCTAGGATTTAATCTCGACGGTTCGAGAAGGTGACTTCAAATATGACAATTAATTTGAGCAGACGATATTTTAGCTACGAAATCAGCCACAAAAGTGTACTTTCTCAGAATAAACTTACTTTTCTTTCAACGGGATCGAATTTCTGAATTCGAAAGGATTATGGGGGTAGCCGCAATCTGGGACATCTGGTCCCAATAGCTTGCTCAAAGGAGAGGTTCAAAGTTCGGACGTTTTATCGTCAAATTTATTTATTTTGTATTTCGCCATATCTCGTAAAAAACGTTTGCACACAATTATAAAACTTGTTTATTCAAAAATAATTAATGCCCAAAAAAAATTTCAATAATTACTTAATATTTTTTGCTACTTAATTTAATAAATATCAAAACATACGTTAATTGTACCGTATACAATTTTTACGTCATTAAAAAAAAATCAATTTTGAAGGAAAAGTACAAAATTTGAATGAAATCGACTGAATAGTTTCTGAGAAATCAAATTTTAAGTAAGTTCTATATTATACTTAAAATTTCTGTATGCATGTATGAACATGAGTATTTTCGTAATAAGGTAAGCACATTATTTATTTCTATGTATATATATATATATATATATATATATATATATATATATATATATATATATATATATATATATATATATATATATATATATATATATATATATATATATATATATATATATATATATATATAAATAATGTGCTTTCCTTATTACGAAAATACATGTCATGTACATACAGGATATGAATGTTCATACATGCATACAGAAATTTTAAGTATAATATAGAACTTCCTAAAAATTTGATTTCTCAGGAACTATTCAGTCGATTTCATTCAGATTTCGTACTTTTCCATAAAAATTGTTTTTTTTTTTTTAATGACGTGTAAAAATTTTATACGGTACAATTAACGTATGTTTCGATATTTATTAAATATCGAAACATACATATATATGTATATATATAATTATGTCATCCCATAAAGTTTTATGAAATGCTTAGAAATATCAATAGACTTAAGCTTTAAATTATTAAATAAAGTAATAAAAGAAATTACTTTGATGGAAAATAGAAAATATCTTTCTAAGTTGTTAAATTAGCTTAGGATTTTTAAAGTATTAACCATATTTACGTGAAATTGCTTTTATTCATGTGAGCAATATTACTCAAACAATATTTTTATTTTTAAAGGAATAAAGAAAATTCATTTGTGGGGAAATTGAATTTTTTACTTGCAGCTGCTGTAATAGCACTTGAAAATTAATTACCATACTATTTAATAAACTTATCGCACATCTAAAAAATAAAGATTTTGCAAAAACATCTAGAAGTTCCTGGAACAATTCTTGTTCATTGTTCTTTTAAGTATGTTTTGCTTCGAAGAAAATTGATTTGCTTAAATTTATTTCTCATAGAACTAAATAAGGACTTTCATTATTTATTTTTTGATTGTTTATGTGTTGATTCTTAAAATAGGCCTTCTTCCTTTATATTATCGGATTAAAATATAGATTTTTACCTATCACCTTCCACTTGAAAAATACTTTTCCACGTTTTAGAGAAATCAGTTTGCATTAAATATTAAAATACTTTAGTTTCCCAAAAACACGATTTAAAAAATGTTCATATTCTATAGTTTCCAGGAACAAATGAAGGGAAACAAAGTTTTTCAAAAATTGTCTATTCGCATAGGTTTCTATTAAATTCCGCGTTTGTAATGGTTGAACCTTGCTTTACAATTTTGTCCATCAGTAAAATTATTTAATTTTCAGCAAAGTTTTAGGCTTGATGACGATTCTAGTTTCGATTATTCTGTAACCGCTACTAGCAAAATTTATTTAACCATTCCACTGTCGTCTATCAAAAGTCTATATGTGTTTTTGCAATACTGTGGTAAAATCTAAGATTTAACTGATACTATTCTGTTTCAGGGAGTCTTAAAAAAATCACCAAATTATTATTAGCAGCAGTAATGTTTATTTTCGGTAATAAGCTCTGTATCAATAACTGCCTCATATACTAATATAATACTAATCATATACTAATATCAATTGCTGGGAGAAGGGCAGAATTGAGAAAAGCTTCTGAGGAAGGCCCAGGCTCACAAAGGGCTGTCGTGCCAATTCTGATGCTGATGCTAATATAATTATAAGCCGTAAAAAAGTTCTACGATCACTTTAGCGAAGTCGTAAGCAAGTTCGTGTAGTTTAAGGTAGAATTGGAAGCCTCTTGGTTTGGCGATAATTATCGTTCGCTATATATAAAAATTTTTTTTTCAAATTTAAAGTCTTCAAAACAATCTAAATTTTTTTTGTATAGTTATTTTTTTAGATTTATTAATACCTTACAGACAGCAGAGTAGTTTGTTGACATTTAACAAAAATAAATAAATAGAAATTCACCAAATTTTGAATGCCAGAAAAATAGCATATTAGCTTAGAAGTTAAGAAAAAAGTAATTTTAAGCAAATAGTAAGTAATTCAACTTAAGAAACTCAAAAAGACGAAGTTGAAAAGTAAATTTTAACTTTTTATGTAAATAAATTCCAGAAACATTTAAAAAAAGGACTTATTCATTGTTTTCACATTAGCTATTTCTACAAACTTTAGCAAATCTATTTTTTTTTAATGTTTAAAAGAAAATACCAGTGATGATTGCTGCAACTATACTATGCTAGCTTACGACTCGTTAATAAAAACGGAAATCATTGAGATTTCTTAAATATTTTTTTACTGTCTATAAGTTACGTCAGGTAAGATTACCTTCGCTCGGCAAAAAGTACTTTTTGTGGTTTTTATACATGTAAATGAGATTGGAGGTGAAAAAATTGATAAATAAAAGGACTAAGTTGTTTCAAGAGCTTTAATTCCATTTTACTTTTTCTCCCTGCTCTTATGTTACTTATAATTCGAGCAAATTAGCTCCAATTTTTAATTAATTATGTTTTTTATATTGTTTGAAAGACGCCGCGGAGCTACAAAAAATTTCAGAAGAGACCCATGGATGATGCGGAAAACAGTTTTAAAATTCTTTTTGTTACTATTATAAACTATTGTTGTTAAACACACACTTTGACAAGCGACTAGGGACAGGACGATTCCATAATACAAACGGACTTAGAAAATTTAGAAAGGGGAAAATGAGCTCGATATCGGGAAAACGTTGCTGGTGAGCAAAATATCGCCTTATTTTAGGCGCCAACATTGGAAGTCAAATTTTGGCGGGATTTTCTGGAAAAAAAATAAAAAAACTTAACTAGGGTCATCGAAAAAGAAAGAATTGATTATTAGGCTTTACAGAGGAGACAGTCAGATTTGATTTTCTTTTATCTTCAAAGAACGTTTTTGATGTAGAGAGGTACGTACCTCAGTACTGTTGACAATTATCGGTCGCTGTTCCAGCAATTCTGTACATGTTGGAGGAGCAAGAGGGGGGGGGGAGAGATCGTGAAAAGAATTCCGTGTATAAACCGGGCTGTGGCACTTGACCTTAAAAAAACATCAGTGTAGGGTATACCGGGCAAATGTATATCGGACAGTGGCACTTAACTAGACCTTGTATATATTTCAGACATTTACCAAAAGTCTAGTCAACTAGACCAAGTATAAGTGCCACTACCCGGTATACCCTGCACTGATGTTTTTTTAAGGTCAAGTGCCATTGCCCGGTATATATTTGCCCGGCATACCCTACACTGATGTTTTTTTAAGGTCAAGTGCCATTGCCCGGTATATATTTGCCCGGTATACGCTACACTAATGTTTTTTAAGGTCAAGTGCCATTGCCCGGTATATATTTGCCCGGTACACGCTACACTGATGTTTTTTTAAGGTCAAGTGCCATTGCCCGGTATATATTTGCCCGGTATAAGCTACACTGATGTTTTTTAAGGTCAAGTGCCACTGCCCGGTATATATTTGCCCAGTATACGCTACACTGATGTTTTTTAAGGTCAAGTGCCATTGCCCGGTATATATTTGCCCGGTATACCCTACACTGATGTTTTTTTAAGGTCAAGTGCCATTGCCCGATATATATTTGTCCGGTATACGCTACACTGATGTTTTTTTAAGGTCAAGTGCCATTGCCCGATATATATTTGCTCGGTATACGCTACACCGATGTTTTTTAAAGGTCAAGTGCCACTGCCCGGTATACCCTACACTGATGTTTTTTAAGGTTCAGTGCCATTACCCGGTATACATTTGCCCGGTATACCCTACACTGATGTTTTTTTAAGGTCAAGTGCCATTGCCCGGTATAATTCTCACATTTCATACTTGCCTAAAAACATCCAGCATTCTATACGATGCCGGCGTTTCATACTTTGCCGGTCACATACATATATTAAGATCTAACTAACTTTAAAGTAAAGAAAAATTTAAAAACAAAAGCAAAACAGATAACAATAATAAAAACAAAGACATAACGAAAAAATTCAACAAATAACATATTTTATGCGAGTTCGAAAATGACAGCAAACGTCGAAAAAAATAAACATAAAAACAAATGCGAACGGTGACGGTAAACCTTTGAAATTTAGCCAATACGCCAAGGAAGCGTACAAAAAAATCCCTAATATTCTCAGTGTAATTACCCTCTTTCCCTATTTTTACTCTTCCGACGAAACTCTAAGTTTTTAACATTATGGAATCGTCCTTCCCCTAGTCGCTTGTCACACTTTGATGCACAATTTTCATTATTTGTGGTTTCTATTAAGAAGTTTCATGTCATAAACTTTATAGTAAATACTTTAACTCTAAATAAGATTTTATAAAACAATCAATTGAATATTTATAAGAGAATAATTAAAATAATGCACCGTAAGTTATTTTTTCACAAGTCTTGTTTTTCACTCTCTGAGGTGAAAAAAACTTTTTCAAGATAATCAAAAGAGATCTAGATTAAAAATACTTCGTTCAATTAATTCAGAGTATTCCTTTGAAAGAATTTCATGGAAAATGTTTCCTTTTTAACTTTTAAATAAAACTGAGTAGAATTCGATTTTATCTTTATATTTGACTCATAAAAAACAGTTCTTTACATTGGGGAAGAATTTGAGAGCAGTAATTCTACGAAAATCAATTACTTAAATAGCGTTTCAAAATACCAGTCACAGTTAAGATGGATATTTAAAAGTTAAATATTTCTTATTGCCAAATAATGTGAGTGTAATATCTATTTATAATATGAGTTCCCAGTCTCCAACATTGGCCATCAAAACAGCTGTCACAGTTTCAGTTTATGTCCCATGTTCGAGTCACTCTCTCATTAGATACTAAAGCATAATATCACGCATAGATTTCGAACCCATGGCACTCGAAGAACAAGTATGAATTTGGGAACTCAACCGTGAAAGCATCTCACTATTAGGCCGGAAAAAAAGAGATTTTAAGCCGTGAACCACCTTCCACTGTTTATATTTTACGTCAGCAATGTGGTCAGAGTGTGACGAGTGCAGAATCAACCAGTCACCTTTGGGATTCGAACCTGCATTGGCTCATTCGGTGGTGAGTGCCTTATCCTCTGAGACACTGTGGCTAAAATTTGAAGTGGTGGAGAAATTCGCAAAGCTTGGCTGAGAAATTAATATTTAGGAATAAAACAATATAACAGTTAAAGTCCATAACAAAATTAAGTATGGCAACCATTGCTTCTTAAGACCATTAAGGTCACTTTGGCGTAAGGAAATATTTAAGGTTCAATTTTCTCACAACAATATTCTTGAAAACAATTTACGAATATTTAATTAAACTTGCTTTAACTTATGTATCTGAATCTTGGACATTGACTAAAAAAGTTAAAGCTCCCTGTCAACTTTTTTGAGAAAATTTAGTAAAAAAAGAAAAAAAAATTCCTTTGGTGGTAAGTACTTAAAAATTAATGGAATTCAGAAAATATATAGAATTATAGTTAAATCAACAAAAATCTCTGACATATTTTATTTTATTAACATTCATAGGTTAACATGGCTAACTATAACTGGCAACACAAACGCTAACAACATTAAAAAACTATTTATATCCAAACCAACCGAAGCTCAAAAAGAAAAAAAAAAGGAGCAGCCGTACTCATTTTGTTGGGTTACCTCAACGATGATCTAAACATTTAAAAAAAACTGGATAAAAAGACTAAGCCGAATTTAAGGTAAGGCGACATTTGGTCACGATGAAGGCCAGGCCCCAGCCTAGGTTGTCGCGATACAGAAGATGGAGCTTTTGAATACGTGTGCCGTGTAATCTAATAATACAAAGCCAAGCATGAATTGAATATGCCTTTCGACGCCAAGCATGTATATGCCTTTCGACTTTGTGCATCTTTTCATAGTGTTTATTATAACTATTTATAGATTTTTTTTTTAGAATTTTTACCCCTCACGAAGAATGGGTTTTCAGCTAGTTTAATATGAAGTAAATCATAACTAAAATCTTGTAAAACTGCTTCGACAACTTAAATCATCTGATTAAGTGAATTTGAATTCCATTCAAAAGTTATGTAAAGTCAAAACTACAAATTTTCTGTATAAAGTTTAGCAGAAAGAAGCTCTTGATGAGTGTGATGTTATTTTCAGAGTGCATGAAATTATGCACTTTATGTTAGTTACTAAATAAATTATGCTGAAATAGATAAGGAATAAAATTCAGAAGTTAGCTTACCCACTCTAGAACTTTCTTTTGTCACTTAGCTTTACATTACCTTTGTTACCCATATATATATGGGTGATTCTCACGAAATATGACAATTCACTGTCCCTTGCTCCAAGATCTAATACTATAATACTAAAAGAACTTTTTTTAAAGAAATTAATAAATTGCATAGCTGTTAGCATTTCAAAATGATTTTGCACTAGCATTGACTGTTTTGTATAGTTAAAAATTTTTATTCAGCATCAAAATGTCATTTTCCTGGCATGTCCCAAACAATGTTTCCAATAATAACTAGCTTCAAAACTTCCCATAAATTTTTCAATATCTAATTTTTTTTTAAATCTCAACCGGTGTAAGCATTTCTAGAATATACGCTGAGGGTGTTATTTACAAAAACTTCGTTTAAAATCATTTTTTCTGCCAATAATTTGTTTGTCCCAAGAAAATCTGTCATTTTCCTGGCTACTTCTATTTTGTGGTTTATAACCAATCAATTTCAGGAATCAATTTCTTATGTTAATAGATTGATTGATTAGATACCCTCCTATATGAACATCTCTTGTTGCATGAATAAGGAACCAATTTTCTGGTTCAAAATCCATTTCAGAAAATTTTTCAAGATGAGTAGGTTTTTGTGTTGTCATTTTCCTGGCTTCTTGAAGTCATTAATAACATTAACTCCACAGATTTATCTGAGTTATTTTAAGAAATCCTGTTGTTTTCTGCAGAATGTGAACGTCTTAGGCCGAAATATTAAATTAAAGTAAAGTTATATGCTATAAAATGGCGAGTTTGTCATTATCCTGGTTGTCATTTTCCTGGGTTATGAATTCCAGGACATTGAAGTGTTGCCAAATTTTTTTTTTAACTGCTAATACTGTAAGGAGGAAAAGAAAATATTAACGTAATACCAAGTTTATGTATGGTTGTAATATGGTTGGATGTAATCAAAGTTATTTATTTATTTAATAATTGATTATTATGCACAATTTTATTCTGTACATATCAACAACAAAAAGAAATTTAACTCTTTCTTCAGTGGATAAAAAGAATTAATTTAAGCAATTTATGGTCTATCTAGCATAAAGGCTTAAGTTGAGTTACTTACCATTAACTTAAAAGGACTGTTTTTTAAACTTCTAAGCTAATAAGTTATTTTCTTGGTGGCATTCAATATTTGGTGAATTTCCATTTTATTTTTTTCTCTCGAGCAAATGTCAATAAACTACACTGCAGTCTGTAAGATAATAATAAATGTAACTAAGGAAGTATACAGAAAAAATTTTAGATTATTTTGAAGACTTTAAATTTGAAAAAATTTTTGGTCCGAAGTGTCATGTTTCAAAAGAATCACCCATATATATATATATATATATATATATATATATATATATATATATATATATATATATATATATATATATATATATATATATATATATATATATATATATATATATATATATATATATATATATATATATATATATATATATATATATATATATATATATAAAAGGAAGGACTTGTGAGTCAGTCTATGCACTTAAACTTCAAAATCAATTGCTCTAGGGTTCTGAAATTTGAACAGAGAGTGCGCGTTGAAATTTTATCTCCATATCCAGAAACTCATTCAAAAATTATTGATTAGGATTTCAAAAGAAAATCATCTTATTACTTGATACCGTATCTTTGACTAAGAACTGACAATTAAAGCAAAAAAAATAATAAAAATTATTTCATCTTTTAAAATAAAAGCATCAACTTCTTCCTTTATAAGTTAATTTTTTTCCAGTATTAAAATAAATTCTCTTTGATCTTATATTTTTGTAATCGAATTTTTTGATTATAGGTAAAAAAAAAGGTAGATTTAATAAACAAAAACGTAGATGGCAATATTTTATTCAGATAGCAATGTAATGTGCCATCTGTAAATATAATTGATGACAAAAACCAATTTTTTAATTAAGAATTACGCCTTATTTATACATTAGAAAGTTTTTTGAAATTAACTTTGTTTCCTATATAGTTTGTTTATTTAATTCAAATTTTAGTTAAAATAAATATAACACATGATAAAAATTAAAAATTCTAAAAAATAATATCAAGAAAAGACTTATTATTATAAATTATTTTGATAAATAAATCAATATATTTTGAAATACTTCTTAAAAATTTATATCAACTAAAAAAATATTTAATATATAAATAGTTCCTTTAGTAGTACTTTCAAAAATGCGGCTTTATTACAAAAACAAAATTGCTTAGAAATAAATATTTTAAAAATCTATTAAATATTTGGAAATATATTTTATCTGGATATTACATAGAACTTGAGCTGTTTAATCAAATTCATATTGGAGATCAAAAGATATTGAAAAGAATAGAAGCAATGGAAAAAGTAGAATCCAAGCAAACAACAGCATATTTTGTATACCAGGAACTTTTGCAGGGATTCATCATTTCTAAAGATACAACAAAATTTTATGAAATGTTAAGATCAGTTTTCCTTGATATTGAATAGAAAAATTTAAAATTATTATTTAAAACTCGATAAAATATTGTATTACCCTTAAAGTTTACTAAAAATAGAATTTTGCGAAATGAAACACCTTGTACGCAAAATGAAAGTGATATCTCGTATGCGAATTTCCTAATAATTGTTTTGTAAATGTCGCATAGACGTTTTAAAAATAATTATTTTAACATTTATTAATATGAATATGATACAAAAGCTAATCTTATGTTTCAACTGTGCGTCTAGAAAATATCTGATATGCAAAATTTAATGAAACAATACGGAGTTTTGTGAATTATTAATTAATGTGATTGTTTAACTACAAGTAATTGAAACTGGAAATAAATAATTTCTATTTGCAGAAATAAATTATTGCAATTTTATAGTCCTTGCAATAAAGTTATTTTTTTCTGGAAAAATTTTGCAGGAATTTTTATTTTTTGCATGAATTATGTTTTTTTGGGGGTGCTGAACACTTTGCATTTTGCGACTGAAATTTTTTCTGGGAAATACTTTTTTTTCAGGCAAAAACTGGAAAAATCCATTTCTTTGCATATAACGTTTTTTTGGTTTAAGATAGGAAATTTCTAACGTCATATTAGAAAACGAGTAAAAGTTTACTACAAGTTCTATACACATTATATCCTCGTAGGGCTACAAATCTAAGAATTATGAGTGCAGGAATAATGACTAAAGCATTGGAATGACGTCTCTCTCTGTACTTACGGAGAAACATGGAGAAGAATAATTCATAAAGGTTTCAAATTAAAAAAAAGAGTTCACTTGTGGGATGCAGTAATATACAGAAACTATTTTCACAGCCTGAGGGTACAAATTCCCCTCTCCTCCCCAACAACGATATAATTTTTTCTTAAACCTCCCCCAAAATTATAATTTTTAGGGTCTTTTCCATTTTTGATTTTTTGCTTAACTTCCGAAATTTTTATTCACTCTTGTGAGTTTCCTTATCAATTTTATCTTTTTATTCACCGTCCCCGAGAAGAAGGTTAACTTTTAACACCCACTCCTACCCAATAAACATAATTGTCTTAAAAACTTTTTTAAAACCACTATTTTTTGTCCTTTTCAATTTTGACGCAAATAAGGTTTGGAATGTGAGGATGTTTGGAAAAAAACAACGTTCTCCTTATTACTTGTGATCCATCCCCTATGCTGACCACTTGAAAATATGTAATTTTAAATGATAATTTTGATTAAAAAAAATCAGTCAAATATTTCTAGAGAAATGAAATTTTTAAAATGCATTTTTTTAAAAAAATTACTCAGAAGCTATAAAACCGATTTTGTTAAATTTCGTTTTTTGGTCTTTTAAAATTCCAAATTATTTTAAAGTGGTGTAAAAAATTTTAATCTTTAAAATCGATCATTATAAAATAAAACAATCAAAATCAATAAATGATTAGTAAAAATTATGTTTTGCATGAAATTAGATATACCAATTTTATAATTGTTTTCCAACATCTTCTGAGGGCCGGGATAGCCTGGTCGGTAGGGCGCTGGGCCCATGTCTGAGAGCTCGTGGGTTTCAACCCCGCCTGCCGAAGATTCCCCGTGTAGTAAATGGTGACTGATGCACGTTAAATCTGCCGAGTTGCAAAGTCCTCCATGTTCCCATAACAAATCAATACCTCTGAGGGTGATGGATTAGAGAACGATCGTACTCTGATTCAGGTCAAAATTACGATCTGTGGATGAAAGAATGGGTCCGCCTCATAAACGGGTGTGACATATGGGTGTGGCAGAAGTCGAATTCTTGGCCATAGATGGCGCCACTTGTAAACAAGAACAATCGCACCCCTCTGCCTAAACAGGCATACGTCAACAACAACAACATCTTCTGAATCGTTAAAAAACTTTTTGAGATGTAACGCAACACGTAAAGCGATATTGCTTAAACTTTCGACTGCTTTTTTGAATTAATTGACACCATATTTTCAGATAACGGTTTCTCTCCCCTTTTCATATTTTGACCACCAAAAATCTAAATTCTTCGAAAAAGAAAATAAAGTTTATGTAAGAAAAGTAAATTTTTTTTGCCTGATTTCATAACTTTAAGTGCAATCTGTACTATTTAATAATGTTATTTAGGCTCCCTTCTTTGAACCATTTAAATGGGATATCAATTAATGAAAATCAGATAATCATAAAAATGTTATTCAGGGATATATATGTTTTCTTTTTGGTAGGAGAGGGTTATTTAAAGGAAATTTAAAGGAAAATTTAAACGAATAAATGGCTTTTGTGCTATGTACTAAAGACATCACAAAAAATTATTAAATTTTACCATAGTTGCCAAATTTTGTTACATATTATAAAATCATATTTTATTATTTATTTTACCAAAATCATTACCCAATCGCTTCGGTAAAAATTATCGAGTATTTCGGTGTTCTCCCAGAGTCCGAAATATGGTTAAGGTAACCATATTCTGGTAGTTTTGTAGCATACTTTTTCTCAGTGAAAAGATGTCTCATAGAAAATGTATAGATATATTTTTTTACTTCGTGTTAAAAAGCGTCCATAACAATATTGTTTGCTATTATACAGATTTTATTAAATGAAGAAAAAAATTTCAGGTCAAGTAAACTGATTAGGATTAGTATATGCATAAAAAGACTTTTACTCTTATAAAGGCGGGAAGATAAAATATTAACAAATAATTTTGACTCATTGACGCTGTTAAATTTCTAAAGAATAAAACCATTGCAGAACCATCTACACATTTGAGTTAAAAAAAGTAATAGAAAAGAAATCTCGTGTTACAACTCTGAGTTAAAACTAATGGTTGTTTAAGTTACATTATGTTTGAATTTTTTATGTTTTTAGTTCTTTCCTGATAGAAGTCATTTTTCATTTTACAGAAATCGGAATTGAAGCGGAGGAAATAATTGGCTTCATAAGGTGCTCACAACACACTTATTACGATACGATTATTAGTTATCCGGTGTTGTGTAATAAAAATAATGAACAATGCACAAAATACTATGTATCGGAAATGCTAGAAAATAATTTGTCGAGTCGATGTTTTGCTGTCGTATATTCTGTATACGCATACGCAAATGCTTAACTAATGATGGAACTTAACATTTTAAAACATGTTACATGTGCTAATATATGTTATTTATATTAGTGTCGTTTGCCTATTTTCGTATTACAGCGGCTCTATATTACATTCTAATGTAATATTTTCATTGCGTTAATAAAAAAAATAATCTCTAAAAATTCTTATATATTGTTTTTCAACAATATTAATCATTTATATAATCATTCACTTTGAAATAACATCAATTTCTAACATAACATAATCATAACAAAATCAAATTGACCCCAAATGGCCGATTTAGGTAAGTCTAAAACCCGGCTATTCTAGTGTTAAAAACAAAACATCTGTAGAACCTAATTTATTTTCCAGCTGCATATTTTTCCCATTCCAACTGCATATTTTCTTATTATGATTATTTTTCATATTAGTGGGGAAGGAAAAGCATTATTGACTTAAAAATAAACAAACACGTTTTAAAACCTTATTTATGGAAATATTTTGCTAGACAAACATCGCAAATAAATACCAATACGAAATAACAATTGCTTCACAATAAATAAAACTTATGAAATTCATTACAAATAATATATTTTAACTTGAAACAAAAGCATTTGTGGCTTTCTCTCTTTGACAATAATCGTTTAATATTTTCACTTACATTGTGTGTCGCATATTTACGAGCAACTCCATCTGCAACATATTCATATGTTTTAAAATTTAAGTCTTAAGGAGTTAGCACTCAATTAAACGAAATTCCCTGAAAATGAATAAAAAATTAAACTTTGTGAGAATTTTTCTTGTTAGGAATTTAACTCGTTTTATATGCAATGCTTCAATGAGCTTAGAGGAAGATTAAATTTCATGGAACTGATTAAAGAAAAAACAGGAAAAGGAATCTAAGAATAAACTCCAACCTCTTTAGTACCTAAATTGTTAAAATTACACGATGCCAGATTTATTTATAATTATTTTTAAAACTTTGTGTCTACCTCTTAATAAGATATTTTGTCATACACATTTTCAAAAGAGAAATGCCTGATTATAAGAGCAGACTATTTTTTGTTTGGTTTTTAATCGTTATCGTATTTGATGTGCAAGATAATTGTTCAAAATATCATACAGAAAAATATTCTTGTTTAATTAATTCAATTAATATTTAAGGCTCTAAATTATGAACGATGGTAATTATACACGTATAACTAAAATCATATTAAAAATGTCTAAATCTTTCTTATTTTACAACAAAATTTTATTTATAAATAATAACTTTTAGATTTGTTCATTAATTAAAGTTACAACTACCCATTTCAGTGAAATTTAATATTTGTGTGGAGCGATTGCGTCTCATTGAGGCAAATAAATTTCTTTAAGCAATTCATTTATTAGGAAAAATAAGCTCATTTTACAACATTTAAATTCGAAACAAATTCATATATTTCAGGAAAAGAAACCTAATTTGAAGAATGCCACTACCCGAAAGTAAAACATCCGTTTTCATTCCTAAATTTCCTAAATAATCTATTAAAAAAATCTTAAAAAAATTATAAAAGTTGACGAGAGGATTTGTACACAAATCGAATGTTTTTATTAGTATAAGTGTGAGTAGTTAAGTTTTTATTTTAGAAAAAAAACATACTATAAAAAGATGATAATCTTTTCAAATTTTATATTGTCAATAAACATTTTTATTGCTTGATCTGTTAGTTTATTGACAAGGCATAAATATATAATTTGAAACATTGAATTCGAAATTCTTAATTGAAAAAAATATGTGAGTATCTAATTAATTTTAAATTATGAATTTATTTATTTATTTAATTAACTACATTTTTATTTACCTTTCTATTTCCTTCTTTTCTTTTCTACTGATTCATTTCTATGTTACGATTCATTCTAGAAGTTCATAAAAATTCAGGTACTTTAGGTGCAAATAGGTAAATTTTGAACTACATTTAATTTAATTATTGTTTAAATAGAAAAAAAATTGACACGTGTTGATCCAAACCTACCAAAACACGTGATAACAGAATCATGAAAAATGGGAAAATTGCATAAGTTTATAAAATTCAATAAAAATATTTCAAAATAAGTTTTTGACAATTTCTTGAAGATGACATTGTAATTAACTCAATCAAATTTTGCCAAATCGTGTGCCATTTTTTAAACCTCACCGTATCAAACTTTAGCACGTGTGCAACGTGTTTAAAATTCACGTGGTATTTATTTAATTGTCCTTCTTGTTTCGAGCGTTTTATAGTACTAAAAGTTAAAAGAAAAGTAGAGAATTTAAAAATGAAGAATTTTATATAACAAATTATTACCTACTTTAGTTCAAAAATTCCTCTTTTTTCTCATCAAGCAAATACAATATGCATGCTAAATTTCAGAAAAATAGTGATGTTTAGTGAGACAAAATTAAATACCCTTGTTTAATTACTCGTATTTCAAAATATTCCTTGTACATTAAACATCATTATCATTAAACATTTTAGTATTTTTCATTATAAATAATGTTTAGAATAAGCATTATATGAAATGGTTAAAAATCTTTAATTATAAATACAATTTTTTAAAGTGATAATTATTATTTCATCATATTTTTCAAATAAATTTTACTAAAGCTGAAACTTTCCTTGTTTACCTATACTTACATTTACCTGTTAAGAAAAATCATCCTGAACTTTCAGGAATTCCATAACTTTCAGGAAGTGTTGTGACTGATTATAACAAAACTTTTCCATACTTCAAAGCATAATTTTTACTTAAAAAAAAAAAGAAAATATCAACGGAAACCAGGAATTTTTCGAATGTGAGGAAGAATACAGGTCTAGGAATCAGTCTTCTTTTGGGAAGAAAAAAAATGGCGATAACGTAGGAATAGGTATTGAAGTTAAATATTCTTTGTATGTGGAATAAAAGCTTAAATTGAGTGTTTGAATGCGTTCAGGCAATAGAGCAATAAAATGAAATTTACGAGGAAAAATTGGCGGGAGGATTTATTTTTTGTACATTTATGGTTTTGGGATGCTAAAAACGAATCCTCATATTGCAATTAAATTTTCTTTTATAGAAATATGTTTTTTTCAGGAAATATTCAATTTTTTCCATATAACTTCTTTTGATTAAAGAAATACTAACATGTCTGAAAAGTAGAGAGTATTTACTACAAATTCTATGCATAGCATGCAACCGTAAGGTAATAAACCGAAGAATTGTGAGCATGGTAAAGATGACTTTAGGATTGGAAAGACGTCACTCTTAATGCTTCAACGGAAGAAATGGATATGAAAATATAGTAAGAGAGGTATAATAATAGAGGTATAATAATAGAGGCATAATAATAGAGGTATGAAAATATATTTGGTTCATAAATGAAAAAAATTTATTGAAGGGAGAATTTCCTTACCCTCTCCCTCCAATAACCATTATTTTACCCTAATATTCCCTCAAATTATGATTTTTAAGATTTTTTTTTCCTTTTATGATTTTTACTTATCTTTTTAAAATTTAATTTAATTTAGAATTTTAACAATACTCATACGAATTTTCCGATCTCTCTCACCAATTTATCACCTTACTCTGTCACAGTGACGTCACCACATGACTAGAATGCGACGTATTCATGTCTCAGCTTAGTCACACGGTGACCCTATTGAGACATAAACTTCCTACTTTTGTCACTTCGTGACTCTGCTGAGACGTGAATAAGCCAAAATTTTGTCACATGGTGTCCCAGTTGAGACGTGAATATGTCACATCTTCGTTCCATGGTAACCCTGTTGAGACGTATAATTTTTAAAAATACTTTTAGAAATTATAATTTGGAGCAGCTTTACTTATTTATTTTGTAAATTAAATCAAATTGCACTTAATTTTTATTAAAGAGTACAACAGTTACTTTAAATTTAATATCAAAATCAAAGTACATATACAGTATTATATGATAAATTGTCTTTGGCCAATTAATGCGTATTTAGCTATTTTTATAATGTGTCAGGAAACCAATACAATTCCTGAAAAATATTTTCTTATCTCTTATAGTTTCAAAGGGTTTCATTTTCATCAGAACAAATATTCATCTTAAGAGCTTACTCTTTCCCCTACGCTTTGTTTTACAGTTTTTCAAATTCTAAATAGCACTATTTCTTAAATTTTTCATATATATAGCTAGTTTTTTTTTTTTTATAAAAATCAAAGGTTTGTTAAATTTATATTACTTTACAAAATTAATATAATTAATGTAATTTAATTAAATAAAAAAGTAGTATTTAATATTTAAAACAAAATTTTATTTTAAATTTAAATTTTCTTGTTCTTATTCTTTTCTTATTATTTAAATTTTCCTAAATTTATTTTCTTTACTCACATATAATTTAATAACTTTGTCTTTTAAAATACACCCATTGAAATTATTGTAAATGTAAATAATTTTAGTTATCTTCGGCTGAACTAATCGATTTTTGAGCCAGATACTGAAAATTCCTTTCATAACTAATTTTTAAATTTTATTTTTAATTTTATTAAAAGTATTCTGTGTATTTATTTCATTTTTAAAGCATTCCAACTTGAATGTATTTTAAGAATTAATGTATGGAATTTAAATTCTAGAATTCAGTTTTTTATTTTCAATTATTTTAATTTTTGCTACACATATTTAATGCTGAAATATGCTACGCAGCTAACTAGAGCATCACTAAACATAATGATACAGAATATAAATAAGAAATGAAAAAATTACCAATAAATATTAACAAGAAATTAGTTTTTATAAAATGCTATCATATTTTCTCTTATAAAAACCGCTTGTAAAAAGATGCAAATTTAAAACAGTTACTTGTGTTTCCAGAGATAGATAGGCTTACAATATTAAAAACTATGTCTATAAGGTATAGATTTAAAAAACGACATTAATAAGCCTATTTCATTTGAAAAAATTGGTAATGGTTATAGTAAAAAATTATTAATTTAAATAGTATTAAATAAATAATTGCGTATAGTGAGAATTGCAAACTGAACCACTAAAATAATTTTCTAAGAGTAATTAAAAAATTAATTATTCCACAAAATCAATCAGTCTAAATTAGAAAACAACTACCATAAAGGCCATCGAGGAGCCTTTAGAGACACTTAAAAATAGCTCACGTGGATGTCAATGTTTTGACCATTTATGACTCCAATGATGCACATATTGAATTTTAAGAGAAGGCAAAAAAAAAAAAAATTCTTACAAGATTTTTAAGTAACTAGTCTAACTCTAGTGAGAAAAGTCATAAAAAATACCCTTATAACTTCAGAAAGATAAGTTTTGGAAATAGTTCTCATGTGATTCTTAAGACATCAAAGGTGCGACAAAGTTTTTTAGGGACTTTAGTCTCAGTAAAGTATATTTGTGACTATCCAGTGACAAAAGTCACAATGAATAGTCATGGAGACTTTTATGTGATACCACAAGACAGAGTAACATTAGAGTCTCATTATGACCTCCTAGAGACAATTCAAAACGGTCACATCTGTGATTAATTGCTGTGTCATTTTTTGACTTTTTTATGACGTCACTGTGACAATCTGTGTCATCTGGGATTCTATTTACAAAGAGTAACATATTTTGGCAATTTTTTTACAGCGACAGCTATATTCTTTTTCTTTTAGATTAGATATCTTGTAGAATAGTTTAAGGTCTTGTTGATATTATAGGAATAATATATATTACTGATTTTCTAAGTTCTGATAACTTGTAAGAAGTCTTATTAATACATAAAAAATAAAATAAGATACGTCTTTGTATGCTCCAAATTCAATGCTGTGGTTGTTAATAAGAATACCTCTTGATAGGAAAAACAAACTAGATGTAACACTTTATATTAAAGTTCATTTTTTAAAATTGACTCCAGCCATTTTTTTCTGACAAAACATATTTAAACATTATACCGAAACGAAGTATATAAAAAGCGTGCTGCCTTAAAATATTATATTCCAGTATATTTTGCTTTATTTTTAGGTATTATCTCTTATTATTGTATTTCTTAAATTACGAAGTACATTTGAACCTTATAATAAAACTGTACATGAAGAGAATCTTCCTTTCAAAATATTGAATTGTAATGCATTTTTCTTTTTTTCTGTATTTCTAGCTATTATTATTTATTCTTGTATTTATTAAATTTCAAATTGCGTTTAAACTTATAATAGAAATAGGATAAAGTACATGAAACTATACTTTTTTTTAAAAATAAAGTATTCAAAAGTAAATTGTTTCTTTCTAACTATTAAATATTAGTGCATGTTAAAATAAATTTGTTGTATATGTCTTGTACTTTTAAATTAGAGTCTATTATATCGATGAAGAATGTTTTGCATTTTACAATAGCTGGGAATATTTGCTTTTATAGAAAAATAGTAAGTACGACATTTTATATATCGAAGCATTTTGATTAAGCAGAAAAGCAAACTTCTGTTTTGGTTAAATAATATTTATGTTGATAATTTCAGTTATTTTACATTTCAACCATATTATATATGTCCATTTTTTAGTTTTTTTTTCTTTTGAAAATGCTTACAATTTAAATTTACTTAGGTATGGTATTATAAAAAGTTTCTTACAGAAAATTTAATTTAAAGTATCAATAACAGAAAATGCAGCTTACCGATCAATTATATTCAACTGTACTTGAAAACACTGCACTAATAAGTTACAGATTTAACTTATTCAAAGTCGGTTTTGTACTACAAATTAAACTTGTCATAAATTAAATATTTTCTGTTACAATTTTCGTCAGTGGCACACTAGTGGTTTGAGTTCAAAACCTATGTTCAGTTAGTTAAATATGACAATTAATTGTACGGTAGACCAAAAAAATATTCCACCCTAATGACTATATTTTAGCATTGTCCTAATGATTGGATTCTAACATCCGAAGTGCTAATTTTATTTGCACAAAGGCCACAAATTAGAAAGTATAATCCCAATAGTTAAGTCAGAAGAATGGTTGAAAGTTTGGGCCATTTTATGCTAACTTTATTGTCTGGATCACTGTCTAATTTTTCACCAAATCAGTACCATTATCCGGTGTTTTTTTTTTCTTTCTTTTTTCTTTATGAAATAAGAGATTGGTCACAATATAAAATTTTCTTAAGACAGGGACTGATATTTAACAAACCGAGGTGATGAAACAAAACAATAAAACTTCCACAAGAAAATTGATTTTTAAATAAAGAATAAAGTGTTTAAACAATGCACATTGGGAAATATTTATCAATGTTTCTAAGTGTGCATTAAGCAATACAATATATTGATAATTTGTTTTAAAAAGTTTTGAGTAATATGTATAAAAATAAACAATATTTGATGATTAGATACACGTACAATGATTAGATACATTGATTCATCCAAGCGAGGAATCATTTTTCTCTCTAACGATATTAATAGTTTCAGTTACAAACAATACAAACTGTCTCAGTCCTAAATGATATTAGTGTTCTTAAACAGCTGTCATACTGATGAATTCATTATTGGTTTTGAAATTCCTATATTAAATATTTGCAGTGTTTTATCCTTTGTTTACCGTTTAGGGGTTTCTTGGTAGAAACTTCACAGTCTTAAGAGGTCTTTAAGTTATTGTTAAAAAAATTTTTAAACAGGGAAAAAAAATAGCATTTTTTTAAAATCTTGATACATATTTACGTATAAAATAAATTTTAAATTCCATTAATTAATGATTCTTGAAGTGCAAGCATTATCTCAATATTAGTTTGCTTTTCCCTAGTGAATGACGTAATGGTATAGTAACTGCTCTTGTCCCTTTTATTTGATGTTTAAAAAATTAATAAATGAAAAATATCAAACAATCTGAAGAAGTCAAGCAACTATGTTATTTTTTAATGTCTTTAAATTTATTGACTAAAATTTTAAAAAAGTTCATTCTAACATTCAGAAAGTATAAAACTTTATTTTAAAGTTAATTAAAATGTTTTTCATTATATTGTGTGATTTTTCATAGATCTTGCCAAAAATTGCTCTCTTTGTAAACTTTTTTAAATTAAAATACTCTATTTTAAATGGTTTATATATTATCACTTTCAAGCCTATAATTATACATTTACTATAATTTAATGCAAAATCTTATAAAAGATAAATTTGCCGTTTTTTCTAAAAGAATGTTGTACTGTATGAAATAACTTTTACGTACCATATCACTTTAAAGGTTTAAAACTTGCTAAAAGTAATTCGTTATTGTTAGAAATTCTGATAGTTATGCTTCGATATGTTTATAAGCAACTGCTTCCCAAAGGTTTCAACAAGCTTCATTTGAATCAGCATTCTTAAGGCTTCTTGATTCAAAGATATGCCGATCGTTAGGTTAATCTAATGTTTAACCCATACATTTTACAATTTGATTTTATAATCTTAAATAAATATTCGGTTTTATAAAGAGTTCGACAAAAATGATGTAAGTTTAAAAAATATCTTTGCACTACTGAAGTTCAATAAGTAATGCAATTTTCCATAATTTAAAATCAAATATTCCATAATTTCTGTAACTCGCCATATTTCGCCAACATTTTAAGTGCATAAAAAGAGTTTTACACACTATTATAAAATGTGTTTTTTTAAAGATAATTTCATGCAAGTAAATATTTTTAATGCGTTATATTTATTATTTTTATTACTATATTTAATAATAGTCGAAAAAAATTTGAATTGTAGGTTAAGCAAAATTTTTTTTCACGCATTAAGTCGAATTGTTACTAATTTATAAGTTCTTTTTTCTAAAGTTGAATGTTTAAAATTCTAATTCAGAAGAGCTTTTCGACCGATTTCGTTCAAAATTTGTATTTTGCCATAGTTTTTTTTCTCTATTTTGTTACGAAAAAAATATGTAAGATTTCAAGGAAAGTTTCTTCCTGTACATAAGTAACAAAATGTTCAGTACAAATTAATAAGGAAAATTAATGTTTTTCTTTCCTTTGTCTAGATATCAAAACACTATTTATATGAACAATATGACTATTATAAATTTAATCAATCAAAATATCAATACTTGGAGCAGTTGAATAAAAAAAATAGCTCAAAAATTAAATATTTCAATATTTAAGTACAATATTTAATTATAATAAAACTACTGATATATTTCTGAGAAATGTGCTTTTCAAGAAATCTTAAATTCACAGATTTATTAAAAAGTAAGTTCGAACACTCCCTACAAACAAACTTTCAAATTTAAAGGGAAAAAAACCTTTAAACTAATTAGATTAAAAACGCATAAAAAATTTGAAATTTTCGGATCTGATTTCAAATTGTTAAACAATAACTAATTTTTCTAACTCTTAAATATTTTTCTGAAATCGAAAAATATTTTAGTAAATACTACTCATAGTAGATAGGTTTTTACTTTGTTTCCTTAACGAAACTAAATGAATTAGCTAGCAAAATTAAATAAATTAGAATGGTTTTAATTTTCCTTTGAAGAAAAGATAATTTTCGTTACAGAGGAAACCTTTCAGAAAATTAAAAATAGAAAAAATCAGTTCTTGAAATAGTTAATGACTCCAGGACACGCCTTTCTGAATCAAACATCATTTAAAACTTTTATTGAATACAACTCGTACTTTTTCGCCAATAGCAGACATGTCTCGCCAAAAGTAGCAGCTGAATAAATTTAAAGCTCTGCCACTTTAACAGAGGCACAAAATATGGCTGGCAACGAGATAGATAATTTTATGTTGCTGCTGTTGTATGCCTGCTAAGGCAGAGGGGTGCGATTGTTCTTATTTTCCAGTGGCACCTTCTATGGCCAAGAATTTGATTTCTGCCACATCTTTACGTCACACCCGTTTATTCGGTGGACCCATTCATACATCCATTCATTCATCCACAGATCGTAATTTTGATCTGAATCAGAGAATGATCGAGCTCTTATCTAGTACCCCCAAAGGTTATGATTTGTTATGGGAACATTTAGGACTTTGCGACTCGACAGATTTAACGTGCATCAGTCACCATTTACTACACAGGGAGTCTTCGGCCGGCGGGGTTCGAACCCACCGACATGGGCCGAGTGCCCTAACAACCAGGCTATTCCGGCCCAATAACTTTATAGAATTATGTTTTAAAAGCGATTTTAATATTCTGGTTGTACTAGGAGCTAAGCTCCCTGTTCGCTGCAGCTCAAAAACCCCAATGATTGCTTCACAATAATTGTTGTTTCGTGGCAGAAAACAGTTTTCTAAAAACTAAACTCAGCGGCGCGACAGCCCATAGTGGGCCAAGGCCTACTGTGCCCATCTCAGTTTTCTTGACCTTGGACTCTGGGGTGCAGGAGCATATGTTCCGGTCAGGTGGTCAGCCGAACGCGGAACCCCCAGTGTAACAACACTGTAGAAAACAGTTTTCTACTAAAGTTAAAAATATTCACTTATTATATACAGTTCCTAGCCATATTATTAGACTCACTTTAAGATTCTGTGTAAAATCTTAACTATCAGGTGTTGCTATACACCATTATTGCTTTGAAACAGGCGGTTGAAACTGGTTTGCACTTGTTTATGTTCGTGTATCAATTAGTTAACCTTGTAATGCAATACGTTAAAACATATTAATGCAAATAGTAAGTATATAAAAACTCTCCTAAATAAAAACCCATTACATGTGTGTTTAGTATTGCATATAAACTCGTGCAAAACATGTAATTATTTAAACACTGCAGTGCGTCGAATAATTTGGTTTAATTATTATAATATAATATCTGATATAATAAATGTTCTTTATTTCTCTAATATATCATTTAATTTATCCTATCGTCGAGTTTATATTATCTATCGTCTAATTTAACTAATTGATACACGAACGTAAACAAGTGCAAGCCGGTTCAAACCAGTTGCAGTCTCAAAAAAGCAATAAAACTGTAAAGTATCACATGATTATTAAGATTTTACATAGAATCTTATATTGTGTCTAATAATTTGATCAGTGAATGTATGTACTAAAAGGAATTCTGTTTGTTTATGCTTGTGCCTAAACTTACCACGTCCAAACATTATTATTTATTAGCATTTTAAATATTCAGATATATTGGGGGAAGGAAAGCTTTCCAACAGTGCTAGAAGTTTTTAACTTTAATGATGGTTAGGACTTGATATCTTTTTTAAGTCTCACAAAAATTAAAAACATTTTTTTTCCAATTTAAAACATTTAAAAAAAGTTGTTAAGTTTAAAATAAAATTTTGAGATCAGATATTTCGAGTTAATGAGATTAAATATTTTATCTCTTAAGTTTTTGTGCCACCATTTCAGCATCTTAAGGATCTTACTATCTCTGCTTAAAAGTAGAGTATTGCAACAGATATATGCAAGAAAAGAAAGAAATCATAGTATTAGTTTTTTTAAATGTTTTTACAAAACGTATGCTAATTTTCATAATTGATTCTTCGATAAAATACTCGTTCATAATTTTATCTATTTTCCGAGTTTTGCTTTTTTTAAATTTGTTTGGAGCAGCTGCTGCGTAAGATTAAGAGATTCGAATATGTTATTTAGTCTGTTATTTAGCCTAGATCAAAAAATGTAAAGTAAATATTTGAAAAAATGCAAGAAGATTAAGTGAAAGTTTGCAACTAGAGCAACAGCAACAGCAAAACTGAAGGCATTACTAAAATTACTGTTGCAAAATGTTATTTTCGTATTTTTTGTTTTAATTTATTCATACTATTCTAAAAAAAACTTCGTTTTTTCTTTTTCAAATAAACTTTCTTTGTTAGTTTTACGTCAATTGTTCACCTTCTTATTACATTTCTGGCCTTTACATAAAGAAAATTAAAAAAAAATTAAGAACACAATATACTTTTAAGTAATATTTTGAATCTTAGTACTCCAAGGTATTATATTTCGATAATTCGCCAATCTTGGATCTCTTCTCCATGCTGTTGTGTCCGTTAAGAATAAATTCATTCACTTTCAATTTCAAATTTGTGGCGACTGGGGCTGTCCTTGTTGGCCACCCAGTCCTAACCATTGAATATCATTGATGGTAACAAATCTCACGATGTAAGATAATATTTTATCTTCATCCCTTTAAGAGATTTTCTTTTTTTTATGATTTGTGTATTTTAAATACGGCCATTTTGAGTATACTAATACTTACTTTAATAAATCTAATTGTTACTAAAACGATTTTATTTATTTCCCTTGAGAAAATATTTCAACCACCACTATGTTATACTAATGGCGATCACCAACATCATAGTATCTTTTGTATGTACCCCCATGCATTTTGCAAATTTATATATGCTATCGCAGTGACTATATCTCCAATATAAAAGCAACAGGGCCGGGATAGCCTGGTCGGTAGGGCGCTGGGCCCATATCCAAGAGGTCGTGGGTTCGATCCTCGCCGGCCGAAGACTCCCCGTGTAGTAAATGGTGACTGATGCACGTTAAATCTGTCGAGTCTCAAAGTCCGCCATGTTCCCACAACAAATCAATACCTCTGGGGGTACTGATCCAGGAGTTTCCTTGTCTTCTGGATTGGTTCAAAATTACAAGGCTACGGAGTTGAACGTAAGTAGTCGTAAACCCATGAAATTGGGTCTGCTGTTCAACGACGGTTATAAAATAAAATATAAAAGCAGCAAAATTTTGAAAAACGCAAGTCAGAAAATAATAACGGAAGAAAGTTTACTGTTAAACTGCAATAAGAAGGAAATATCAAATTGAAAAATAAAGTATGCTATGATAAATATAAAGAAGAGAAAGTACTACTAAACTAAAGTAAGTAGTAACAACTACTACTTAGTGCAAACTACAAGTACTAAAGTACTAGATCTGAATCTAATACTTTAGATAGAGGTAAAAGCATGAATTTATGGTTCCGTATATGTACTTGTTTAATGAATACAATACTTTTTAAAAGATTATTATTTCTTTAAAAATTGTTTTAAAACATTAAATTTGAAATTTTTTTTGTCATACATGCTCCAAATCTTGCGTGGCCTTAAGTTATATGTTTGGTTATAATTTTATAATATACTAGCTGAATACCCGTTCTTCGTATAGAGATATAAAATAAAAAATAATTTTCAACAAATTGGTACTGAGCAAAACTATAAAATGATGTCCGATACTGAAAGGCATACACTAATACAAACAGAGCTAAAATAATTTCAATTTTTCTTTCCTTGTAGCTCTTCTTTGCCCTTTCTGTGGCTATTAGATTAAGCAAAACATGGAAATTATTAGAGTGAGCAAAACAGTTTTTCCTATCAAAATAAAGGCTTATTGTTCATGCTATGGTGACCAACTCATGATAGTCAAAAATTCCGATAATCAAGCAGTTCGAGGGTACTTTTTAAAGTGAGAGAATATATTGTAACAAAACATACAAACGTGAAAAAAATAGTGGCTAAATTAGTTTATTTAGTACCTATTAAAACTGAACCTATTAACACAACAGCAGTAGTGTATACTATCAAGAGTAATTAAGCATAATTTGCGTCCGGTGATTTTTTACTTTTCATCTAAATGAATTTGTACTATGACTGCATTAAATATGCTTTACTTTAAGGCACATAACTAATATTTACTTAAATAAGTATCTTTTCTTCTTCACTGGCGCGATGGCCCTGGGTGTACCCTGGCCTTCTTTAAGAGTTTCCTCCAATTGTCCTTTGTCTCTTTTTCCAAAATAAATTGAGCATCACTAGCGTCAATAATAGTTTGGCGATTATTTATGGTTTTCTTAAGCGAATAAGTACCTTTTCCTTTATTTTGCTTTTTAGAACATAGCTTATCTTTATATCAATTAGAACTTATTGCTAAAATATTTAAACATTATTGACATCAATAATAGTATGGTGATTATTCTTCTTCGAATCAAAAAAGTACCTTTTTTTCCATTAATTTCGAGTTCGCTATTAATTTCGCGCAATTACTTTCTTCTTATTTCAGTGTAGTAGCTCTTGCGGAAATTAATCAAGCATTCTTGGCGTCAATAATAACACATTTCTCTGTCACGAATTAGTACTATTCCTCCATCACGTTTTCTTTTCAGCACAACTTACTTCATCGTTAATTTGAAATAATTTAGTTTAATAGAAACACGTTTTAAACGCATAACAGTAAAAAAATAATAAACATGTGGTTTCAGATAATCTTAGAAATACTAATTCAGTGATGTAATCTGCAAAATTCAATTTATACTTAAGTTTATCTGACATGACGAATAAAATGTGATTAAATATTAAAGAATGAGCAAAAGACTCTTGTTTTTCTTAATGAGGGCTACAAGCTAGCAGACATCAGTGAGTTTAACCGTTAAAGTATTTGACAAGTTCCAATTATTTACAGTTTAATTTAAAACAATGGCTAATTAACATGATAAAATTGACTGTAAATGAAAAAAAAAATTTCAAACGTCTCACCCGAACGAACAGAAATTTTCGAGCAAATTTTCCGAATCGTAGGCTGAAATTGCCCTTTTTATCTACTGTCCAAATTTCAGGAAGCTAGCATGAATAACTCTGGAGGCAGACATACAAATAAACTCTTAATTTTATTATTATAGATTTGGTTTTGCGTGAACAGGATTAAAGAATTCCACTGTCTGACAATCCCGAATCAAATAAAAAATCCAATTGGGCATGTTTTTTTTTATCCCTACTTGTCCGTTTGGGCATGTTCATATTTAATAAGAATTTACTTGCGAAAAAAGATTCAATACGGTGAATCAAATTGAGACCCAAATTATTAAGTGCAACAATTTAATACTAAAGTGCTTTGATGGGCAAAAAGTTGAATCCATAAAATTTTAATCCAACAGCCGCAAGTGAACATTGTTTTTCACGAAAAGAAGTAGAAATTTTTGAGGCATTGAATACTCGATAATTCTGCTTTAGAAAATACTGCTACTTCATTAATAATGCTTTGCATTTAATCTTACAGTGCTTAAACAATCAATGAGTAATACAAAACTACTCTACAAATGTAATTAACTATATTACTTAATAAGTGTTGATACAGTTATAATGCTGTTAATGGCATTTCTTCGACATGTTGATAAATACACAGCAAAAAATTCCGGATCAAATTAAAGGTACCGGCATTTTGAGTGCATCATCTGTAAAATTAATTTTGCCTTAAAATGCATATTTTATCGTGAAATATTATACAGTAATTTTTACAGCTATATTTATTTAATTGGAGTGATTTGGTAATTGCAGTGTAAATCAGATTTTTTGATTCGTAACATGCTCCAGTAAAAAAGGATTTTAAAATAAAAAAGTACCGGCACTGTGAGAGATGGTACTTTTTCTTCTTCAATTGAACAGATTTAATGTGTTCAGTCAACCATCATCGATAATGTTTCGCTTGATCTCAATATTTCAACCCTTAAAGCACACTATTTCTATATGAAACCCTGAAAACACACACTTCTTAGTTTAATTTTTGGTAAGGAGCTTCATAACTCTTTTTTTAAAAAACCAACCTTCAATTTTCTGTATTTTAATCGGGACCTCACTGATGACATCAAACTGATGAAGGCATTCGAGGGTATGGGATTGGTGATTTCTCACGCGTGTCTCCAAGGCTTTCACTAAGCTGGAAACTTTAAATCTGCTGCTCCAAGTGATAAGAGAAATTATCCATATCGATATCATAATGAAGACCAGCATCAATACAGTTGCATCGAAGCTTTTTTGCAGCTGCGAAAAAAAAATGATGAAAATATTTATTAGTATGTGGAAGAGGAAATGAACTCGAGTTCTAAACTTTTATCCTCCCAAGGTTTTAAATTTTTTTTAAGTTTTAAAATTTAAGTTGTTGTTGTTAATTTACGTCGCACTAAAGCTGCACAATGGGCTATTGGCGACGGTCTGGGAAACATCCCGGAGGATGATCCGAAGACATGCCATCACAATTTTGATTCTCTGAGGAGGGGATAGCACCCCCGCTTCGGTAGCCCGACGACCTGCGCGTGAAGTCGAGCACTTTACGGTAGCACAGTTTAAAGAGGACCAATACCGCACACCCTCGGTCCCTACGCAGACTGATCCAAGTTGTCACCCACCCGCACACTGACCGTAGCCAGTGATGCTTGACTTCGGTGATCTGCTGGGAACCGTGTCTTAACAATCAGTCCACTGCGGGACTCAATATTTTAGTATCTTGTATCAAGCGGAAAATAAAAGTAAATCCTGTAAACAAAATATTTTAATATTTCATATTTGTAGTTATTCTGACACCTTAACTACGCGTCATATAAATAAATGCTTTGAGCTTTTCTTAGTCTTATTATAACTCTAAATTGAGAAAAATATATGATACTTTTCTCAGAATAATATAAAAAAGTAAAGGTAATAACATCTACCCAGTATGATTTGCACTATAACACTTTATTGTCACGCATAACTCGCCTCCTTATTTTGATCAGATAACTCTTATCAGGATCTTATATGAAATATTTCAGTGATCTATTTTTCATCCCCAACTGTGTTTTGAAAGAAAAAAATAGATATTCAATTTTGAATGGTCCAGTTTAGAAATTCTAGTTCGAATTATTTGTTGAAGTTTCGGTAAAACCTCGACTGATATACCAGAAATATTTATTGTGAAATTTCAACCGCATACGAAACAGTCAATATGAGTAAATATAGCATCTCTTTCGAAAAGTAATGCCATTTTTTTCAGCCCATTATCGGAGCGAGTTACAGTTACAGAGAAGAACTTCAATGAGAAAATTCTTAGAAAGTTTAGAACACAATAGCACACATTGTAAGACTTTTCACAAATAACAAACTTGACTTTTGTATTATCATCTAGTAACCCATATTAATGATTGTCACTTTATTTAGTATATAATGCAATTTCAATTGAAAATAAATGAATTGTTCTGAAAACTATTGTTCAGTTCTTGAGAGGTGTTTTGCGAGACATTTTCTTGAACAATTCTCAGCAACTTGTTTTAGCGCAGAGATATTTTTTAATCCTGCGCATACAAATTTAATAACTATTTTTGAAATGTAAAATCAACAATGCTTAATTGCATAAGAGGATGCAGATTAAATAATAAGAAAACTTATTATTTAATCAGAAAACTTATTATCTAAGAGCCTATATATATATATATATATATATATATATATATATATATATATATATATATCTATATATATGAAAACAAATACATTTTAAGAAAGTAAAAGCAGTAAAATGGTGAATAAGGCAATATATATATATATATATATATATATATATATATATATATATATATATATATATACACAAATTAACATGAAAAACATGAATAAAATAAAAATAAAAAACTAAATGGTAGAGAAACAAGAATGGTAAAGGCAAATAGTCGTTGTCAAGACACATCTAATTGCCATAAATAATGCGATATTTCTGAATAAAGAATAATTATCCTAAGATAAAAATTATTCTTTATATGTGTCGATATCGCAAAAACCTAATGTTGTAAAAATCACGAAATAAAAGAAAAATGTAAAAGGAAATCAAACTTACCGGCGTGAATTAAAACGCGGTTTAGGTGTAAAAGTACAATAATAAAACAGTTAACAAAAATCGCGAAGATGTAAAATATTGCTTATAGCTGGAATCGAATATAATAAAATTAAAAAGAACATTTGATCGAAGAAGAAGAAAAAAATGTTTAGGTAAAATATTAGTGCTGCCATCTATGAGAAACAATTAGTAAAAAGGTAATAAAATTGAAATAATAATAAAAATGTTTAACGGATTGAATAAATTAGCAGTCTTAAAAAAAAAAAAAAAAAAATAAAAATAAAAATCATTAATAGGGAAATTAATTAAATTAATTTAAAAGTCAGTCTGTCAGGATAGAAAGCCGTTTATAGACTTACCCTTCATTCATAAAATCTAACATAATTTTACAGAATACACATATCCATCTTTCATAGGGTGACTTATTTAAAAATCAGAGCCTGCATACAGGAATAGAAAACCGTTTATAGGTTTTATTCTTCATTCATACAACCTTACATAATTTTAAAGTATACACGTATCACCTGCATTCATTTGGGGTGGTTCTTTACGAACCAGAGCCCATTCCACTTATACAAAAATAAAAATAATTAAATAAATAAATAAATAAATAAATAAATAAATAAATAAACTGTTTATTATACTGGACAATTAAAATTAAATTAATATTAAGAGGCTACAAATATTAAAAAGTAACTAAAAAATATTTAACTAATCCAGTATAAAAGGTCATACATCCAAACTATTCCGTCCAGTGGCTTTAGGAATAGTTTATCATAGTTAGTTCCTACCTTGAAAAAATCAGAGCTTATTCTTAAAACAGAAAAATTAAATAAAAATTAAAAATTAATGTACCAAGTTTTTTAAGATTTTTTTAAAATAGAAATTAAGAAATGAACTAGGAAAATGGCTATTAATTAAATCGTTTTTATATATATCAGTATCTAATAAAAACTCGTTATAGTTAGAATTATTCCTGTAAAATCTATGAATTTGATTGGCAATAATATTAGAAAAAACCTTATTGGCTAAGTTAGAGTTGAAATCTATGCATTTTTTAACTGGAAATTTAAATTCATTTCTTTTGTCAAAAAGTTTAAATGTAATATTTTTATCTGCATTAATATTAAGAGTCAAATCTAAAAAATTTGCTGAAGAATTACTATTATTTGTTTTATTAAGAATTAATTCATTTGGATAAATATGTTTTGCTAGAATATCGAAATCATTAAAATTAATAACTAATAGATCATCAATGAATCTGAGAAAGAGAGAATCAATTGGAAGATTAACATGTGATTTGTTGTGAGGATAATAAAACTGATGAAAATGTTGCGTAAATAATTACTGTACACAACTCTCAATTCGCGATCGCAACGAACTATAGGGGGCGTTGTTGTATGAGACGCTTACCTGCAATTTCCATATGAACCGTCATTCAGTTACTCTGGAGACGTCGTTAATGTAGCGTGTAGCATTGCAACGTTCCTTCTTTAATGTGGCTAATTAAATTTAAAAAAGAAAAATGCTTGATCTTCTTTCTTGTACAACCGAAAACAAAATGGTATCTCTTTTTATTAGAGAAGGAATATCCAAAACACATCGGAAAAATATTTGTACATTAACAGAAAAAAATATGTATATTCTTATAAGAGTTAAAACCTAATGCCCGAGAAATAGTATTACTAAATTTAATGATATAACATGAAAAGCCCATTTAAACTTTACATTCTATAGTTTTAAGAATCATATTAGTTCAAAAATTAAAATGAACAAAAAGTATACATAAGCCTCATAATTTTATGAAATTTAATTTTGCAAACAACGTTTTTTGACAACAATTTTTATCAAAAAATTTCAAGTTTCAATAAAAATCATTATTTAGAAACTAAGAAACGTAAAATAAAGAATGCTGACGAAAAAAAAAAAAAAAAAAAAAAAACAATTCTTTTTTGTCGCCATTTTTAGTGCTACGAATATTCGTCTTTGGGATTTGCCAAAAACAAAACAAGATGCAATTTTATTTTTTCAGGAGGGAAATATTTGACCGAAAAAACGAAAATGTACCAATTCCCACAACATAAAACTTTATCTTGGCAAACGTACGTTTTGGAAATGTTATTTCGTTTGGAATCTTATTCATCAGAGTTCATATGGCGATATGATTGTTTTGAATCTATGCTAAACTCTATATCGGCTCATTTTCCACCGAAATCCAATTAACTATTTTGATTTTAAATAAAGTGTTTTATTTTATGAACTGTCGCAAAAATTTTAAGTGTAGATTGGCGGCACTTAAAAACCGCCAAATCTGTAGCGGCGGTGGCGTTAATACATCGTAAGTACCGAATTTTTATTCCATACTTTTCTGAGTCATATTATTTCAAACATTGGAATATACAAGAAGTATACATAAACACATAATGTTATACCATTTTTAATTTTTCAAAAGTATTTTGAGAACAATTTTTATCAAAAAATTATAAACTAAAAAACGGAAAATAAAGAATTTTTAGGATAAAAAAAACGATTTTAAGAATTATTAACATTGAAATAAAAACTTTCATATTGTTTCTTTTTTTATTATTCTTATAGTTCTTAATCAGACGTAAAAAACCATTCTGTAGAGAACCATCATCAAATGAAAAAAAAATATTTACAAGCAAATTTTTTATTGTAAAAATCATTGCACTTACCTGATTTATGATTCCCGGAGAATTCCAAAATGATAAGTTCCTTGTTTGAAAACTTTATTCTCAAATAATAGATACATAGTTTATACCTTCATTACTTTTAGATAACATACTACACAGCAAAATTTTATAATTGATATGAATTTGAATATGTAGCTAAAAACAGAATAGCTGAATTCTAGTTGAACTTATTCTTTCAAAATTAAAAAAAACTTACCAAGAAAACGATTTAAATTAATTAAGAATCAGCACAAATGGCACTATTTCAAGTAACTTGGATAATTTTTTATTGTTGTTTTCCGAATTATATGGATATAGAAATACATACTATTCTATAACGAAGAAGAATATGCTATAACTATTACAATTCTGTATGTTCTGAATTCATATTTATTCACTGGAATGACGAAAGCAATGTTGACTTCACTTTAATTCGTAATGAATTGAAGACAGAAGAAATGTATTTTACCTTAATACACACATCTGTAACAGTATCCGAAATCGGAAGTCATCAGTTTCAAGTTTGTTGATAATAGAAATTAAAAATTATTGAGGAATTTATCTTCAAATGTTTGGCGTGTTCTGTTCCTGAAAGATTTACTAATATTCTGGAGATTTTTTTCAAGTTCTTCGGCCTTTTCCTTAGGGAAATTTTGTTTCTTATTTGCTGCTAAAAAATGGCGTCTGATTCAGTCAATGACTTTGATGGAACTAAATGAAAACGTGATAAATTAATGTCCGATATTTACAGGCTCCCGCTAGACGGCGTACTCGAGCGTTGCGATCGCGAATTGAAAATCATTCTATCAATTATTTATTTATTTAATTTAAATTAGTGAATCAAATTTCATTACTTATTGATCAATGAAACTGACTTACGTCATCTGGAGTTGGAGAAAGCAAAAAAATAAACCTGAGAATATCAACGTGATTTTGAGGGTCGAATTAAAATAATAATAACTACTTCTCCCCTCTTAAACATTTTATTGAAGTATTATAAAATACTACATTGAAACTAAAATAATATTTCACCCTCATTTAATCAATATGTGTTGAATAATTTAAAAAACAAAATCGTATTCTTCATAAATATTATGCTTCGAAATATATATAAAAAAGATTAAAAACCCCTCCTTGATATTGCTCATGCATATATGATAGATAAAAATCTTATTTCTCACTAACCATTATCGATTTTATGAAAAAAATTAATAATAAGTCCATCTTAATTAAATATCATTGATCCAAGTGGAAATACTTTAAAACTTTATTTTTAATAGTAATCATAGAATAAAGTAGAAAAAAATAGAAATTCTGTTTTTAATAAACATTATTGATGAAAGTATAAAAAAATACAAAAACATTATTTTGATCGTCTCTGATTACATTTAAAAAAAATGAGAACTTTGTCCCGATTAATATCTTAAAGTGAAGTTCAGAAAAGTTAAAATTCCATCCTATTTAAGCATCAAAGACTGAAAACTTCGTCCCTATTAAAATTCAAATATTGATGTAGAGAAACATTAAAAATTCATTTTCAAGTATCATAGACTATAAAACAATTGAAAACCTCATACAAACTAATAATCACAAACTGAAGTACATAAAAAAAATAAAACTCCATGCTTCCTAAACATCGTAAATTAAAGAATAAAGAAAAATATAACTCGAATCCATACCTATAGGATACCGTATCATAGATTGATGTATAAGAAAAATTATACCACATCCTTACAAGTAATCATACATTAAAGTGTAAAAAAATGAAACTTCCATTTCAAATTATTGCCCAAAACATGAAGCGGGTTAAATTATAAAATATTACTAAAGGAGAAAGCAAAATGTATTACAATTAAAAATTTACGAGATTATATTCAACTTCACTTTAATTTCACAAATCTGTATAACATCCAAACCAACATCATGAAATCCCATTTAAACTTAAATTCCATGAATTAAATTGTTATTTGAAATTTTTGTATGTTTTTTTTGCAAAAAAGTAAACAAGTTTGTTAATTTCATCAATTCTCAAAATTGAAAATTGTTAAAAAAAAATCAACGCTTATTCGTTTTTATTTCAGATTTGTTTTCGTTCTATATACATCCGCCTCGAAACACAGAATATCCTTTGATAGCGAGGTTTATGCCTAAATATTGTAAACATAATCTTTTGTTCTGCCTTTATTCAATACATCAAATATTTTCTACCTTATGAATTCATTATAGATTTGCTCCCAAAGACAATATTTTAAGCTAAAATACATTGAAGCCACATATTGTGATTTTTTTTTATATTTGCTAATTATTTAAAAAAATCCTTAATTGTTTACTTATAAATAACAATTGCTTTGTTAACATTGAAATGTAATAAAGATTATAGTGGACATATTATGTCTTACACTCCTTTTGTAATGAGCATAAAAATTGAGACTCATATAACATCTTTTACTGAAACTTGATATTATAGCTATGGGATTATTTACTTAAATAAACAAATTTTTCATTTGTAAATAGTTCATGAGAGTATTGAGATTAGTCCCGCTGTGGACTGATCGTTAAGACACGGTTCCCAACAGATCACCGAAGTCAAGCATCACTGGCTACTGTCAGTGTGCGGGTGGGTGACCACTTGGATCAGTCTACGTAGGGACCGAGGGTGTGCGGTATTGGTCCTCGTTAAACTGTGCTACCGTAAAGTGCTCGACTTCGCGCGCAGGTCGTCGGGCTACCGAAGCGGGAGTGCCATCCCCTCTGCAGAGGATCAAAATTGTGATGGCATGTCTTCGGATCATCCTCAGGGATGTTTCCCAGACCGTCGCCAATAGCCCATTGTGCAGCTCTAGTGTGACGTAAATAAAGATCAACAACAACAAGTACTGAGATTATATTTATAAAAATACACAGCGGAAACATATCGATTAACACACATGCAAGGGTGTTACTTCTCTATTGCTACTTAAAATTCATGTGTAACAAAGATGAAATCAATCCTATAGCTATGGGATTATTTATTTAAATGAACAAATTTTTCATTTGTAAATAGTTCATGAGAGTATCGAGATTATATTTATAAAAATACACAGTGGAAACATATCGATTAACATACATGCAAGGGTGTTACTTCTCAATTGCTACTTAAAATTTATATGTAACAAACATTAGATCAATCCTACGCTTTTGTGTAGGATTTCATTTATTATTATCGTCGGCTGAAGACTCCGGTGTAGAAAATGGTGACTGGTATTTGCTAAATCTGTCATGGTCACAAAGTCCCCCAAGTTCCCATGACAAATCAATACCTCTGGGGGTGCAGGTGGATGGATCTGCAGATGGATGGTGTGTGAATGCGTCCTCCCTGTAAAACGGGTGTTATGTATGTTGTCTCCAGATCATTTTCAGGGATGTTTTCCAAACCGTCGCCAATAGCCCACCGGGCAGCTCTAGTGTGACGTGAATAAAAGGAAGAAAGAAAGGAAAGAAATGTTTGCGAAATAAAATAGGGATTATCAAACTGAATATTTTTGCGTCATCTCAAATCATATTAAAACTGTTAAATTTATTCACTTTTCGGTTAAAATTAATAAAGTTTACCATATTTACTATCAAGCAACGTGGTAAAAATACCATATTTTATTGTTAATTTTAACAGAAATCATTACCAAAGTACATCGGTGAAAGCTACCGTCCTTTTCGGTGTTCCAATAGAGCCAGAAACATGTTGATTTTAACCTTATTCTGAAAGCTTTGCAATTTTGCTCACTGTTTCTTCTGAATGTGGAAAGCCGGAAGTACTCATTATTTTCAGTAAGTTATATTTTTAATTACGGAGGAGCAAAAAAAACGAGAAAACACCTACATATTTTTAGTATTAACAAAATCGTTCAGTTAAGTCGATAAAGTTTAAAGATAAATAAAATTCAAAGTAGTATTTTACAGAGTCTAAACGTAATACTTATTTGTCCTTATCAAAAGTAAGATTTCTTTCCTTATCCTTCATGCTAAGTGCATTTATCATAAAATATTTATGGCCAGCATTGAACAATATACAATTTTAATATGACCACTTGAAGGTTAAATTAAATTTTTGCACGTACATGAAAAAGTACACAATTTATCACACAGAAATGCAATCACATTACGAACGATGTTTCATGTATACTTTTTCGAAAAAATTGTTAATAATAAGATAATTCTTTAATCCAAAATAGAAGAAATTATAATATTCGTATATATTTTATGCTCATAATAATAAAGCCAATTTGCATTTAAATAAGCGAGATATTTTTGTATAATCTATTATTATTTAAGCAAAGCACTAAAAATCAGTTTTTGACAGAATTATCATGCTATTATCATCATGTTATTACCGTCTGTTCTATTATCATGAATACCACTTAAGTTTTAATTAGTTTTTGCAAGTGAATAAGAAAAAATCCTAATTGCTTCAAATCTGTTTTTCATCTTTTTAATTCTTAATTTTTATACACGTTTGCGAAATATGTTTTTGAAAATCCGGTAAAAATTATTATTCCTTTTATGTCATGAATTCTAAGATTTCGGGAAGAAGCTGTATTAATTAGGTAGTATATTTTTTTCTTAAACACTAATAGTGAACTTTACATAACGTATAATTGTTTTAAATGCATTTACCAGTATTTTTATCAATTCTATTAATTTTATTGTTCTTTTTAAATCTCTTATGAATTTTTCGTATATTAGTTTAATATTAGCGTGTGCCCTCCCTTAGCAAATATATTATAAAATCTTAATCAAAAACACACATAAGCAATGAAATATTTATAATGCAATTATGTACTAATATATAATCAAATATTATCAGTTATATGATAAAATTCTGTACTTTTTCAGTTAAAATTACATAATTCAAATATAGTAATAATATGTTATAACTAACGGTTCCAAAATTTTAGAACAATTATTAAAAAAAATAATAAGTAAAAAAACAGATAAATAAATAATAAATAATCTTAAAAAGTTATTTCGCTCTAGAGTGCAAAATGTATTGATAACTTTTCAATAATGCGCCTGATGTTTTCAAATTTTTATGGTCAAGAAATCAAACTTGTTGAAAATATGGTGAGTTAAATGTCAAAGAAAGTTTTTGTCTGATTCTTTTATTTAAAATATTGTCTGAGGAAAATTAAACTAATTATAATATTCAAAATTGAACCATCGAATAACAAGTATCGCTTATTAGATCTCATTGCTTATTAAAATCTTACCATGATAGGGATCAAGATAAGAATGGTTTTTATATTTCTCTTGAACAAGTGGTTCAATAAATTAATTGTATTCTATATGGGCAGATCTCTAAACCCTTTAACTTTTGATAATTAAAGAAAAAAAAACAATAAAAAATAATAGGCACACTATTTTTACACCTCCAGAATTGTTTGAAAATGTATAAAATATCAGGAAATAATCGTGAACATCGAAAATTTTGATGCCCTTATAAGTATAAGCAAAAAATTAAAATTTTTGAACTAATTTTTCGAGGTTTATATACATTTCATTAAAAATCATAAAAACGACAAAAGTATCATTTATTTAATGAACATATAAATTTAATAAAACTATTTTTCCTTTATTGAGCAATTTTTTTAATAATTTCATCCCTTTAAAATTCATAAAAAATTATTAGTATCATAAATGAATTGAAAAATTTTAATATTAAGTTAAATTGTTGTAAAATGTATAAAAAGGCTTACTTTAATTATTTTCAGTCAAAAAATATCTTCAATTGGTAAAACATAGGGAAAAAACTAAGTTCTGATATGTTAAATTCAATTAATTAATCCTGAGGTTACGGTTTGAGAGGGTCACGGTTTGGACAACCTATTAGAGACTAGATCGAAAACTCTACTCAGATGCAACGCAATGCGATGCACCTAACAGAGAAAATAAATTAGGCAATGACAAACGTGTTATCAAAATTTTGATTGATTTTAACATTTACTTCTTTGATCTGCGTCTGATTACGGTCTTGACATCGTAACTGTAACCCCACCGATTGACAGTTTGTGATTATAAACCTAGAAAAATTAGTTCAAAAATTTTAATTTTTTGTTTATACTTATAAGGGCATCAAAATTTTCGAGGCTCACGATTATTTCCTGATATTTTATACATTTTCAAACAATTCTGGAGGTGTAAAAATAGTGTGCCCATTGTTATTTATTATTTATTTTTTATTATCGAAAGTTAAAGGCTTTAGAGATCTGCCCGTATATATTTTTTTCAGAATATTTTGATCACCTCACGGAGAAAAAGATTCTGATAAATTTACGGTACTTGCATGGTAAAGACGTTTCTGGTAATAAGACATAACTATACGGTATTTAAATCATTCATGTGGTAATTTTTCTGTGCATATAGTAATGGTTTAATTCTGTGCATATAGTAATGGTTTAAAAATTGCAACACTTATTCCTACACATTCAAAGTAAAATACAAAACTAAAAAATAATTTTAATCTAGTAAATGGTTCTTACGCCATGCTCTAAGATATCATATAAAAGTTACAGATTTCAACTAAATTTAACAGCATTTAGTACAAAACAGCATGGTAAAAAAACATATTTTTGTAATAATTTTACCAAAAGATAACAAAAACCTTTCGGTAGAAATTACCGTACTTTTCGGTGTTCCCATAGAGCAAGAAATACGGTAAATTTTGCCGTATTCTGGTAAGTTTGACCATATTTTTTTTCTATGTGTTAAGAAACGAAAAGCAATGTGAATAAACCACAATAAATGTACAGTGCACCGAAAAAAGAACTGACCACTCTGAATAAATTTTGATCTTGTAATCGGATCTTCACGTTCTACGACTCAATCTTAATAGTTCGAGGTAACCTGTTCGAGTGGTAGCCGGTTTCTTAATGTTTCGAGTGGGAAATATGATCCTCATAGTTTGGTAAGGCGAGCGATCCGAATTTTGAATCCCTTAATGTTAATTTCACTTTTAGCGTATTTCGCCATATCTCGAGCACTTATTATGCAAATTAAAAAAAATTTGAACACAACCAATAAAATTCGCGTATCCGAAGCTATTTCCATGCTAAACATAAATTTCAGTAAATAATTATATTTATTTTTTATTACTTTATAAAATAATAGTAAAAAAAATTTGAATTTTAATGTATGCAATTTTTTACAACATTTTAAAGTATGTAATTTTACATGGTAAAAAATGAAATTTGAGCGAAATTGGTTAAGTAGTTCCTGAGAAATCGAATGTTAAATATGCGACTTTTCGAAAATTCGACTTCCCGGGAACTATTAAACCGATTTCGCTCAAATTTAGTATTTTGACAAGTAAAATTAGATAGTTTCAAATGATGCAAAAAATTTTATGCCTTACAATTCCAATTTTTTTCGTTTATTTTTAAATAAAATAATAAAAAATAGCAAATGATTACTAAAATTTATTCTTTGCATGGATTATCTTTGTTCGAACTAATTTCATAGATGTGTGCGAAAAATTTTAAATTCGCTTCAAACGTATTCGAGTCGAAATACGCAAGAAAGTAATACAGTCAAACCTCGATATCTCGAACTTGAAGGGAGACGAGAAAAAATTCGAGATATCGAAAATTCGAATTATCGAAAATCGCATGTTATCGATGGTAGAATAAAGAAAAATGCTCCTTACATACCTTATTTACTATTCCATATTTATTCTAAAAGCACTTTTCACATTTTCATTTAAAAAAAAGATTCAATTGTTGTTTGCTTTAGAGATGTGCAAGAAAGTTTAACACTTTCTTAGTGGACTATAGCTTTAAATGCCTCCTCTGACATATTCGGCTGCCTTTCAATAAATCTCCTTACAATGTCCACTGCAGAAAGTGTTTGTTTGTTAGCAACATTGGGCGGTAAATCTTCGATTTCCTCATCCTCTTCTTCTGATAGTTCACTAGAAGCTTTCGTTTGAGCGATGATATCATTGTCATCCCACTGACCGCACACTGTTACTGCATCATCTACGTTTAAAATGTCATGAAATTCCACGTCATCAAGCATCATGAGTCCGGTCTATCTGTTCCAATCATTTTCGGTGTAGTTTTCAGCAGAATTAACGATATTGATTGTTTGACTACTCTTTCGTGATCTTTAATGAATCCAGACTTCTTGAAGCCATTCATTATCGTAGAGGAAGACACATCATTCCATGCCTTGTCAGCCATTCTTAATTTTTCTTTCGGAATATTTTTTTAATTTGAAAAAAAATCTACTCTATTCATGGAAAAATTCTAGCTGTCGAGGGTTTGGAGTTAAAAAATTCGTGAAATCAAGTTTTTTTTTAACATTGAGTGTGTCGGAAATTTGAAGGGAATTTTTTTTTCTTCGAGCTATCGAAAAATCGAGGTTCGAGTTAGCGAGGTTCGACTGTAAAACCAAATCCGAGGAGAACAATTTGTGTTTATTCAGAGAAAGTGCGTTTTTGTGTTTGATTTCGTAACTTAAAATATCGTCTGCATTAAATATCTAACATCTTTTTGAGTTTATCCCTTGAACCATTAAGATTGAGGCCTAGCATGTGAAGATTCGTTCATTAGATCAAAAGTCATTCAGGGTGTTTTTTTCTTCTTTTTCTAGACGCACTGTACAGAAATGAACTACTGTAGATCTCATTCTTTAACTTTGTTCGGTTCTTGACAGTCATTGCATATTCACGAGTTTTTCTTCTATTCGTACAAGTAAACCCGAACCTCTTTTGAATATTCTTTTGTAAATGTGCTGTTTTTGGGTAAGTTTATTTGTGGTGCCTGTATTTGTGTTTTATTTACGTTGTTTTTCTTTATCAATGCGTCACACGAAGTATACCTTATCCTTATTTAAGTTTTGGCAACTTATCTGCATAAGCGCTTCGAAAAATTATTCAATAAGCTGAACTATTTTAAGACATATTTCACGCCTTACGTTTTGAAAAGAAACCGACGTCATTTTAACGAAGGGATTTAAATTTATCTATCCTGATAATAAAGATAACATAATTTATGTGCACATTTCTATTTTTTGCTGTTTTAAAATGTCAAGCAAAATATCAAATCATCGATTCTCTGGACTTTGATAAAAAAATACTTAAATCAACTGTTGAGGGGGGAAATTCCAGGCAGGGAATCCTTTAGTACAAATTAACGAAAGAATGTTTTCATCAAAGAAATACTTTAAATGCATAAGAAATTGTTTAAAAATTCTGAAAGAGCGTATTCAGAAGATATCCTAACATTTATGAGAAAAAAACTAATCGAAAATAAATCTCCATCTAAAAATACATGAAGTCGGTTTCAATATATGCTTCTAGTTTCTTTATTTATATTACATCTCCGATTTCATTCTCAGAAGAAGGAAAATACTTTGCCCGAAAAATAATAAAAAAAGACTCCTTTGTATTGATTTTGAAAATTTTTCTTCTTTTAATAACTATTGAAAGAGTTTTATACAATAATTAATTATTTGAAGCTATATTTCTAATTATTACGTAATTAAATTAAATAATGCGTAATTAAACGTAACGTATATAAGTAATTAAAGTAAAAAACTGCATTCCCATTTTCTGTTTTAATTTCGAAAAATAAATTTTAAGTTGAATTTGCAATGAATTCTGTTGAAACACAATTCAATAATTTTAACAACACCTATTTAGTTTTATGTTGTTGTTGTTGTTTATTTACTTCACACTAGTGCTACACAATGGGCTAATGGCGACGGTCTGGGAAACATTCCTGAGGATGATCCGAAGACAAACCATCACAATTTTGATCCTCTGCAGAGGGGATGGCATCCGGGCATCGGTTATTCGACGACCTACGCGCGAAATCGAGCACTTTACGGTAGAACAGTTTAACGAGGACCAATATCTCACACCCTCGGTCCCTTCGTAGACTGATCCAAGTTTTCTCCCACCTGCACACTGACCGCAGCCAGTGATGCTTGACTTCGGTGTTCTACTAGGAACCGTGTTTGTCCACTGCGGGACCCACTTTAGTTTGAAATGACGGAAAAAAGTTCAGTCATTCCTTTATATTTTTTAGTAATTACTTGTGAACTTTGTTTGTCGCCGGTTGATTATTTTCCCCCGTGTACTCTATAATTTAGAGTCTACCAAGATTTAAATATATAAAAAATAAGCATTTGTAAATCTACAAATGCTATACAAGGCTAGTCTCCATGGGTTGAAGTAAATAAGATATTACGCATCAGGCCTGCTCCAACATACTAAAATGAAAGTCTAGAGGTAGCAAGTTCGACATGGTTGCACCTATTACTTTATATTTATTCATGCATTGGTACGCACACTTACACAAGTTTGTGAGATCGTTATAAAACTTGCTTATGTGCCCTTGTCAAGAATAAATAAAGAAACCACTGGCTGGAGCACAAACATACATCCTGAGACACCATGAGGAATTCGAACCCGCTACCTCCACATTACTATAAATCCATCTTCCATATATATGTAAGGTTCGCATTAAGTCTAATTTTATTAAGGCAGAGAATAGTTTAACTTTCATATAAAAAGGTGGCAACATTCAGAGATGTAAATAGAACGCAACGCATATATTTCGCTGTTATTATTTTTCATTAAATACTTTTATAAAATATCTCTTCGCTCTTTTACTGTATTGCATACTAATTAAATTCCTTGTCATTCAACTTTATCTTATATATATATATATATATATATATATATATATATATATATATATATATATATATATATATATATATATATATATATATATATATATATATATATATATATGTATATATATATATATATATATATATATATATATATATATATATATATATATATATATATATATATATATATATATATATATATATATATATATATATATATATATATATATATATATATATATATATATATATATATATATATATATACTTTTATGAAATCGTTATGGTTAATTCTTATTTCTTTAGTAATATTATCTCAGGAAGTAAAACATCTGTAATATCTTTTGGACAATAATTATTCAAGGGATTTTCAAATGTTGCAAAAGAAAAAGAGAAAACAAATAATTTTCGAAATAGTTTTTATGCAATGTCTAGATACTTTTATCTCTTAATATTTCTTAGTTTTTAAATATTGTGATGAAGCTTAAACTTCTATAATCATTTCGGGAAATTGTGATCACAAAACATCTGTCTCACTTACATTTAATAATTTATATCCATTTGTTTCTTTTTTTCTTTAATTATATTATTTGACTCATATAATTGACTCATATAATTGAATTAATTTGACTCATATAATCCATTTTGATTCATATCATTCATATTATGCTGTTCTTTTCCTTAAATTACGTAAACATAGTTTTAAATTGTAGTAATTTCTAGACGCGATTAAATATATTACGTCAGGAAACTATGTTGGTTTGTGCAACCTAAGCTTAAAAAGCTTTTACAATTCTCCTTTTTCAGTTTGAATTTCAGTTTCAGTGAAATAAAAAGGACTGTATTTTAAAAATCTACTTTTTTTACTTTCAATCGAGGTGTTCCGCAATGGACTGATCGTTAAGACACGGTTCCCAGAAGATCACCGAAGTCAAGCATCACTGGTTACGGTCAGTGTGCGGGTGGGTGACCTCTTGGATCAGCCTGCGTAGGGACCGAGGGTGCGCGGTATTGGTCCTCGTTAAACTGTTCTACCGTAAAGTGCTCAACTTCGCGCGCAGGTCGTCGGGCTACCGAAGCTGGGGTGCCATCCCCTCTGCAGAGGATCAAAATTGTGATGGCATGTCTTCGGATCAGCCTAAGGGATGTTTCCCAGACCGTCGCCAATAGCCCATTGTGCAGCTCTAGTGCGACGTAAATTAACAACAACAACAACAACAATCAATCGAGGTACTATTTTGTTCCAAGCTTCCACTGCATGGACGACTGTTATCTACAATTGCGTTTTTAGATTAATAACTGAATCCCCGTTCTTCATAGGGGGGGGGGACTGAAAAAAAATCAATTCGAAAAACATTACCTAATAACACTGCAAAATCATGAACAAAACTGAAAAACAAATAACGACACAATTATTAAATTAAAATAATTCCAATGTTTTCTTTTTCTTTTTTTGTCATTAATCGTTGCATTTCCCAGTGGCTTTATATATATATATATATATATATATATATATATATATATATATATATATATATATATATATATATATAATATATATATATATATATATATATATATATATATATATTTACACACCGAAGAGCCATTACATTATGACCACCCTGCTAATAACATGTAGGACCACCTTTAGCCCTCAAAACTGCTAGCACCCGCGGTGGCATTGATCCCACAAGGTGCTGATAGGTAGTCTGAGGTATCTGGTATCAAGCGCTCACCAACTGGTCCTGCAATTCCCTCACATTGCGAGGGGTTAGCGTGGCAGCACGAATTTGGTTTTCCGAGTAGGAACACAAACGCTCTATTGGATTAAGGTCAGGTGAATTTGGGGGCCAAGACATGACTTGAAAGTCACAGGAATGTTCCTCGACGATTCTACCCTTATGACATGGTGCATTATCCTGTTGGTAAACACCATCCACCTTCAGAAAAAACTGTTGCCATGAATGGGTGAACGTGATCTGCAACTATGGTCCAGTAGCTTACCGACGTCACGGATTGCTCTATGAAGATTATGGGTCCTAATGCGCACCATGAAAATATTGTTCCTCTGCGAGAAACCATGAAAACCTTGGCGAGCCCATTGCTATAGATGGAGGGTGGTCATAATGAAATGGCTCTTCGGTGTATATATCTATCGTTGAACAGCTGACCCAATTTTTGGGTTTACGACTGCTAATGCTCTACTCCGTAGTCCTGTAATTTTTTAATCAATCCAGGAGACAAGGGAACTCCTGGATCAGTACCCCTAAAGGTATTGATTTGTTATGGAAACATGGAGAACTTTGCGACTCGACAGATTTAACGAGCATCAGTCATCATTTACTACACGGGGAGTCTTCGACCGGAGGTGATCGAACCCATGAACTCTTGGACATATGCCCAGAGCCCTACCAACCAGGTTATCCCGGATCCACTATTGGATTTGGCAAAACACATATAAATACACAAGTGGGCGACCTTTGTGCTAAAATACAAACTAAGGTAAACAACGTTTAAGAGCACAAAAATATTTATGTGCTCCTAAACGCTGTTTACCTTAGTTTTTAAAACACATATAATTAGTACATTCTAGCAAAATAAGGATTAAACGCATCAGTATCATTTGGCATAATTATGTTGCTCGAAGCAAACTCATATTTAAAATTTATTACATTCATGAAATTATCTCCTGTACTTAAATCTTTAATATGGCTGTACTAAACATATTTTCCCTGTATATATAATAAAAATTTGCAGAATTGGTGCAGTCAAAAGTACTTTGTACCTATATTAGTATATTTGATATTTATTAAAACTGCACCAAATATTATAATACCAGTCGTGCATATTACTAAAAATAAAATAAGGCATCATTGTCGTTAATAATATTATGGCAGTTATTTACGTTCCTCCAAAACGAATAAGTAGCATTTCTACATGAATTTGGTTTTCTGATACTCTGTTAATTTTATGTCAATTTGTACTTAAAACCTAAAATGAATAAGCATCATTCGTGCCAAAAGTTGTCGGACGATTTTATTTTACTCAAATTTTATTTTATTTTATTCACCCTGTTTCTGATTTTTTTTCTACTCCCTTCTCCTAAATGAGTTAGTACCATTTCGCCATTAATTTTACTTTCTAGTACATAGTGTATTTTATCATTTCAATTAGTACCTTTAACTGATATTAAATAAGCTTCATTGACTCTAAAAAGAGTATAGCGAGTTTTGTTTTCATTATGAATAATTAGATATCAGAGATGTGTGGAGTCCTTTTTTTCAATGTTGATCTTTTATGTAAATAATAAGTATATTTTTTAGAATTCAAGCTATTTATTTATTGCATATCTAAGGCAAATATTATTTGCAAATAGATGAATAGTTATATTATATTATTTTACTTTTGTAGCATTTTCTTGAAGAGGAGTAGTTTTGATTTTAAATCCGCTAGAAACTGATTGCTATTATTATTTTTTTTACTTACACAAGTAAATGTTCCTAAATAGATGTTTACATAACTATAATATGTTAGCTATAATAACTATAATATAATATATATAGCTTATTAATTATAACATATAGCTTATTATTAGTAAGCATGAAGTCAATTTGCGATCGGTGGTCATATATTTTACTTTATAACTGAACTGCCGACCCACTTTTGAGTTTACGGCTATCAATGTTCAGCTCCATAGCCTTGTAATTTTGAACTCAACCCAGAAGACAAGGGGACTCGTGAAGCAAATTAGCCTTCGTGGAGGACATTTTGATGGAACTGACTCACATATAAGCTGCATGGAAAGAAAAACCACTAAAGCATCCAACGGTTATCCTGATAACTATTTTTGACTAGACCACTTATTGCCTCTTACTAACATTAATTTAGTGGTGTAATTATTTTTTATAAATGAAAGGCAAAATGTTAAAGTACTTATTTGTAACGTAAATTGATTTTGATTTGTGCCTTACAAAATAAACACCCCTTGAAAACTTTATTTAAAAATACATTCAAATGTTAAAAGTAAACCAGCTTGTTGAAAATTCAAAAATTTCAACATGAGAAATAATAAATATTATTTGTCTTAAAATAAATATGATATTTTGTTATTTTTAGCTAAAGTATTTATATATAAGTAATTTTTTTAATTAAAAATGTTTGCCTCTAGATAAGTATGTACTTGATATTAAAAAAGAAATTCATTTAAAACAATGATCACGCTTAAAAATAGAGAAAATTTTATTTTCCAAGCAACTCCACCGAACGAATTGATTGTAAATTTTAAACAAATTTTAATATCGGAGATTCTGGCAACCACTGTTTAAATTTCAGAATGGTAGCTCATACATTTCTGGAGTTAACGACATACACACATACAAACTCTTCCTTTTATTATTATAGAAGTATTTAAATAATAGTTTTGAAGTGTTATCTATAAAATAAACATGTGAATTCATAATCCTTAGATGCTTTTGTCACGCAAAATACTGATCTTGCTCATGCTTACTTAGCATTGGGAATCAGAAATAGAAGATAATTAATAAAGCATGCCCAAATGATTCATATTATGAAACAGTAGTAAGGTCTTTGGAAATTTTTTTATGATGTAGCACGTCAACCGATGATTGGAGGAAGTTATAACATAGGCAGTTTAGTCCACCAAACAATGAATAAACACCAAATTTAATTCAGAGTGAATCAGAATTGGGAATTTATATAAGGTACATATATGAACAATAATACCCTATAAGAACATACGTACTCATAAACATTCTGCTTTATTTTTATGAACACTTCAATAAAAATAAAAAGGGACTTCAATAAAAAAGAAAAGTTTGTAATAAAACAAACTTTTCATTTATTGTCATGAAACTTGAGATTAAGTGTATACTTTGCATTTTGATGAATACAAAAAAAATATGTGATTGAAAAGCTTCCTTCTGCTTGTTGTTTAAATATTTAATCAAAGTTTTGTTAAATCATTTAAGGAACAAAGTTATGATGGATTTTTTTTCGATTTGTAAATCATGTCTAAAAATATTTAGCATAAGTGGGGTTAACGTTTCTATTGGGGAAAAAAATGGATACATATCTAAATACTGGGTGTACATTAAAATATCTGCTGAATATCAAAATATCTGATATTTTTTATATTTACGATAAATGTAATAATATTTATCATGTTTGGATGCTTAACTCATTACATTTTTTCAATTGCAAATTTTCCGTAAAAATTCATGTTCAAAGCATGTTTTATTTAAAAGATTATATTTAATTTAATACATGAGGTATTATAGAATAAAAATGCAATTTATATACTTTTTGATAACTTGTATACATATTATTCTGTGTTTAACCTTGGACATGATTATGAAAATAAAAAGTAATGCGTTTTTTGCTTGCAAATACTTATTATTTATTTCAAAAAATGTTTTTTTCTTGCGTCTACCATTTAAAAAAATCTAGTACTGCATTAAAAAATGTAAATTTTGCTATATTTTACTAATTACTTCTTTAAAAATTCCTACCAAATATTCAAACATATTTGAATATTTAAACTTTATATTTATTCAATGAAAGTTATGCATAATATAATGATAAGGTAAGGAGCTGATCTGAATAATACGAGATTAATTTCTTGATTTCATGCTCTATGGGAGACATCTCGTCCTTAAATATGAAATCTTTCTTGAAGTTAATGAAAGATTTCTAAAAGCCGTTTGTGTAGGTCAACAAAGAGGAATGGCGCTAAACATAAGCTATTTAAGGGATAAACATTCGATTCCGAACAATATCTCGAACAATGATTTACGTTGTTCTGAGAACAATTATCTGCGATAAGCATATCCTATCGATTTATTCAAGAGAGAATTATCAGAAAGCGCTTCCTTAACGATAAAATATGCTTTGAGAAAGTATACCTAAATGCAAATGTATTGTGAAAATAACATGAATAATAAAAGATGTAGAAACCAATTTTTTCACAAATTATGTAATTGTATTTAATAAAAATTCACGTATACCCGTATCGCCCCCCCTTCTTTTGGGGGGGGGGTCAGATATCTGAATCATTCAATAAAAAGGTATATTGAGTTTAAATACGATTTTGTGTCTGATTTCGTAACTTAAAATATGGTCCGCAGTCATTATTTGATGCTACCCCCTCAAATGATTATACCATTAGATCAAAAGTTATTCAGGGTGGTCCGTTTAAGTTTTGGGCACTGTGCTTAATTGTATTAATATAAATTAATTTCTTACCATACATAGCTTTTTGTATCATGGAATTTTCGTTTCGTTATGTCATTGATTTCTGACCGCATTTTCATCTTTTTTTCTGTTGCCTAGAAAGTAAGTATTTTTTATCGTTCTTATAATTTTATAACTCTCTCTTATGTATCTTAATTCTGATGCAGTTTGAATTAAAATTCCTTTTTCACCAGCTGAATAACTCATCCAGTGAAAAAGAATGAAAAATAAAAAAAGATGCTAATAAATGAATAGGTGTAAATTTATACTGCAAAAAATAAATTTTCAAAACTGAAAGTCATGAAGGTATAATTAACCAATCAAAAATTATTATTTGTTACCTTTCTTGATAACTTTATTATATTAAGCAAAGCATGTTTTTTGAAGTCTCTAAACTTATCTGAACAGGGAGTGAATATACTCAATATCATTCAGCATCTGGTAAATTTTCGCAACCAACTCATGATGGTCAAATTAATTTAAATTAATTTTTCCTCATTCCAATGAGCATTGATTTTAATTTTCTTTTAGTTATATAGAAACGTGTAACAAGAACATAATAATAAGATAAAGTATAATAATGAATAAAATTGTGAAATGTGTGTATAATACCAGCGTCTTTGAATTTAGATAGGAGGTGAAAGGGAGAATTTTAGGACCCGATAATAAAAATTATTCCGAAATTTCAATTAGATCTCTCGTGAAAGCTGTTAGAGAAATGGAATTTCTTCATTGGTTAAGAACTTGCCATTCATAAAAATGAAAGTGCAAACTTTGTGATGGAACTGGTCCACATTTGCTTTACATAGAGAGAAAAATCACGAAAACATACCACGGTTAGCCTGACGGCGTGGGGATTCTAAGCCATGATCCAACCGTCTACCACATTCGTCAGTGGTAGACGGTTGGATCATTTCTAAATACGTCAGCACTGTGGTTGGAGCGAATTGGTAGAGGAATTCGTAGCAACCAGACAAGATTTAAATGAGCGTCCCTTATTAGGAAGAAAATGCTGTATTACCTGAGCCACCTTTGATCTCATGGTTTAAGTTTATTTTATTTTATATTTTTATAACCGGTGTTTTACAACAGGCCCAATTCTGAGCATACTACTATCGAAATGTTCATCTCCGTAACCTTATAATTTTGAACCCAACCAAGCATTTAAAGGAACTCCTGTATCAACAATTGAGAGAAACTAGACTAAGTGGGGGACTTTTTGATGGAACTAACCTGCATTTGCGTTACAGGAAGACGAAAATCACGAAAACCTCCCATTTTTTATCTTGAAAGCAAGGGACATGATCCGTTTACCACTGAGGATATTTTACGGCAGCACAGTGGTAGGTGCGAGTCTGAAGTGAAATTCCCATCAACCCTCCACCACTGAGATTGGAACATGCTTTACCTCATTAGAAGGCGCATGCTCTATCCCCTGAGTTTACGTGGCTCTCATGGTTTAGTGTTTAAATTTGGTTTTAACATTGAAAATATGAATTTTTTTGCTTCCTCCAGTTTCTTACATACAAATTTTGAGTCACCGACAGCTAAAAAAAATCTCCCTGACGAGCTGTCCTTAAAAGAACCTCATCTGCCTGGAAATATATTGTACTTAACTTCTAAATAAAACTGTTTAAATATTAATAATAAGTAGATCCAATGAAGTTTTTTTCAATCAGTGTTTCTTCTTTTCCTATTAACTGCCAAACCTAAGAAATGTGAATTATCTTTAATCTTTAAAAAATTTATTTTCCGCTAACAATAGGCATTAATATTCTCATGTTTATGAACAAATGAAAATCTGACTGCGTATATGAACAGTTTTTTTGTAAAGTCCTAAGTTTAGACTGCTGTTGAAAGATGGCGTTTCCACCAACGATTCAAAAAATAATTTGAATATTTGAAGTTTGAAGAAAAAAGAAAGTAAAGAAAAAAAATTCTCTTAGCTTTAACTTATGTCATAAATTAAACTCTAAGTGTTGCTGTTCCTTTTTAAAATTTAAAGGCTAACATCAGTGAAGTTTGAAGTTGCTTTTAATGCCACTTGTCAATGTTAGAAAGCCTGCTTGGTAAACCAAGATAATTTAAGGTAGAGGGTGCGTATCTTTTTTTCCCGAGGCGTCATCGATGATCAAGTATCGAACTTCAGCCACCCATACATCACAGATCGCTTATGAGGTGGACCCATTCTCCAATTCACGCACCAGTCTTTCCATTTACTTCACGGGGATTGAACTTACGATCTCTTGGACATAAGCCCAATGCCCTACCAACCTGGCCTTCCTGGCTCTGTGAAAATTGTTTGTCTACCTTTTTAAACAAAACTGAACTTCACTGAGAGTTATTACACGTTTTTTAATGATTATTTTACTGTGACTAATTATACTAGTTAAACGTTGCTAAAATTATCGTCTGGTAACTTCTGACATCCCTGAATTAGTAGTTTAAAAAATACAAAAATCCGCTTTTGTTTATTTTTTTAAATATATATTCTCATCTTAAAAGAATTTATCTAAACACTATTTTAAAAAAAATCAAGAGCAATAAAACGAAAAAAAAAACATTTTTTATCCTCTGAAATGCAAGCATAATGGAAAAGTGTTTTATTGAGGTAAATTTTGACAATCTTGAGTTAACAGATGAGCTACTGAAGTTCTTATTTGCTTAATTTATTTTGTTTTATAAACGGCATTGAACAGTCTATGCATTTTTGAGCGTATGACTATTAATGTTCAATTGCATTGCCTTGAAGTTTAAGAATTTTGAACCCATAAGACAAGGGAACTCCTGGATTGATCATAGGGACAATCTAGCCTTCTTGATAGAACTAACTAGCATTCGCGTTACATTGAGAGGAAAAACCTCCCAAGGTTAGCTCGATGGCAAGGGGTTTCTATCCCATAACCCGTCTATCGCTGAGGATGTTTTACGTCAGCGCTGCATTCGGTGCGAGCAAAGAGCAGAATCACAGCCATCACGGCTACCGAGGTTCTGCTTAATTTATGAACGAAATGGCACCAAGAAGGGAAACAAATATGAATAACAAATATATTGGAAATATTTTAACTTTTATAATGGTTGCAACATTTGTGCATCAGATTGTTTTGCGTAATTCCGTAATGTTTATTAATTTAGATTTATTGAATATTTACATTTTTTCCACCCTACGAAGAATGGGTATTTAACTGACACTGAAATAAATTCTAATTTTCATGAACATTTACGGAGTTTAAAATCTATTTAATTTGTTATTCCGTTTCAAGTTCTATTGTTCGAAGTTTGTTAACCGGTAAATTTTGCAATTTAGCTGCAGATGCATCATTATGTGACAAATTACTATTTTCTCACTCATGCAACGTTCGTTGATGAAATATTTTTAAGCAAGTGAATGCAACCTCCTTGTAGAAATTCGGAATGAAATGAGTTAGCGACAAAAAGGGAGTGGTCGTAACCAATCCCAAAAGCTTAGAAACTGAATTTCGCGGTTCTCATCGCCACGGTTAAATTACAGGTTAAATTGATGCAAGAATTTTCATATATTGGATTTGTAGTTTCCAGTCACAATTACAAAGTTTAAATGAAGAGTCATCCCTCTTCATTGATTTTTATTTAAATATGGGCAGTTCTCATAAGATGCGGGAGTAACAGAGATCTAAAATTGAAACTCCGAGTTCATATTTAATTCACATTAAAAAGTTTCGAGTGTAATTTGTCTTACGACTGAAATTAACGTAACACAAATGTTTTCAGTTAAAAAAAGTAAAAAAATAATTTACAGTTCCTCAAAAAAATATTTTTTTTCTAAACCAAAATGTTAAATTTTGGAATGATGTTAATTAAGCCAATCTAGCACAGTTTTTTTTTATAGGTCTAGAAGTTTAAAAAAAATTAGAGCTTAAAGTTTAACTGCCGCAATTCACATGGAATCCTTTAATTAGAGGGATTAAAAGCCGGGAGACTTAACAAAGGATTATAATTACAAGTTGATTTTGTATTTGGTCTTTTCCTATTTTTGTCCCAACTCTTAACTTCAAGCTTGCAAAAATTTCTAAAATAATATGAGCTGGCTGCAATTTAGACGGTCTAGCTTTCGCAAAAAACTTGTCAGAGAAAATATGAACATGTCAGGGAAATATGAACAGAAAAAATATAAATTTGTGCCTTTCTGGGATGTTTTCTTTATAGTTTTTAGATTTAGCGATAATTCTGCCACAGATCAAGGTATGGGAATCTCCAATTTTTATTTCTCGCTTCGACCAAAAGAAGGGGGGCTATTATTAATTTTAACTGGTTAGTACTAAAAATAACCGTTTCATTTTGTTAAAGTGGGAAATAAAAGCACGAAAGAAAAATATAGAGGAAACATGGAAAATAATAAAGATTAATAAAATAAGAAAAAAAATTATTAAAATAAAATATTTTTAAAAATATTTAAAATTTTCTTTAAACAAAATATTTAAAAGCTGGAAAATTAAATATTGAAAAGATTTTATTTCGTCATCAGCTCGCACGATTATATACGCAAAAAGGAGTGTAATCTAATATCGCATTAATATAGTCAATATATATATATATATATATATATATATATATATATATATATATATATATATATATATATATATATATATATATATATATATATATATATATATATATATATATATATAGATAGATAGATAGATAGATAGATAGATAGTGTATTATACATTTTCTTCATTCTATAACGATATATAGCAATGTTTCTATATATTGTCAAAAACTAATCATCATTTTTATTTACTACCCTCTTACTATCACTATCTTTCTTAGTCACACATTTTTATTGTAAAAACTAGGCACCAGCATCTCATATTTAAGAGCAATTTTATTTAACCGTGTAACTAAGATTTAAAACAAATTTAAGTAAACTGCAATATTTCTTTCAGAAAGTTGCAAATTCCATATTTTCCTTCATAACACTAAATGGATGTGGAAAATTGTGTGTATTAAAACTTTACTTCTGGCTTTCATTTTCAAGAATAAATAGTTTATATTTTATTATTTCTGAAGACTAATATTCGGCACAACATAAGATGAAAAGCAAAGAAGATCTAGTTCAAAAGGTTTCCCGAGATTAAAGTTCCATAATTTTGTGAAATAAACTCAATGTGGTCAGTATCAGTATACGCAGCAAGAAACTGAGCAAACTATATAAGATTCCCTTAAATATACATATAGTGAAGTTGAGGATGAATAAACAACCGAGGTTTCTTAATAGCACAAACAATACTACTCATTTCGAGTTTTTACTACCCAGGAAATCAAAGAACTAAAGTAAAATTTTATTTGGTAATTTACTGAATCTTTGAGTTAGAACCCGTTCTTCTAAACAATTGAATTTCTCTACGATTACACTAGGAAGTTTAAAATCGAATCATAGATTGAGCCAACCCATAAGTCAACAAAGCACGCGGACTAAAACTTAAAGAAGAAGTAATTCGATGTATCAACAAATGAGCTAATCAACAGGTTAAAAGATCAGCGAATGATCAATTGAGCAAGAAGTAATCATTGAATTAATTAAGTCTTGAAACAATTAAGAGGAAACCAGTGGATTGATGTCGAAATGAATCAGAAAATGAGCGAATCACTAAAACGGCAAATCAACGAAACAATAATTTATCGACCTATTAAATTACTTGTTAAAAATTTGAGCCCCTATGGTTGTTTTTATTCATTTTCTTATTCATTGGTTTACCACTTGATTAAATCGTTGATTGGTTGTTTCATATTTTTTTATTATTCCTATCAATTAATTTTGCTGACTAGTTGATTTTCTAAGACGTTGATTCATTTTTTGCTGTATTAACTATCCATATATTCTTTCAATCGCTAATTAAAACATATTTTTATTCACTAACTCATTCATTTCTAATTTATTGATTGTCTAATTCATCATTTCAGAAATTTTAAGATTTAACTGTTAACCGAATGACTACATCATTGATAAATTGTTCAGCTGAATAATACATTTCTTCATTGATTCATGTACATTTCAACTTGTTCATTAATTCGTTGATTTGCTGACTAGCTAATTCATCGATTATCTGATTCATTGATTCGATGACTGCACGGATTTCAGTTTTCATTAATTTGATGATTCGTAAATTTGTACATTTATTCCTTTTATTCGTTCATTTCATTCCACTTGTAATTTGAATACTTATTGTAATGCGTGTATAACAATTTCTCGTTGAATGTTATAGTTACAAAATTTATATTCTACAAACTCAACTTTCGTAGCAACGGGATACTCCATCCTTTTGTAGATACGGATACTCCATTTTGCATTTTTTCAAGTAATTAAGCGGATAAAAGCGAGACGACGAAATTTAAAAAACGAGAAAAAGAAAGAGAGGAGCTTTGAGGAGAAGTTGAAAAAGGGGAGAAGCTTAGCTGGGGGGAGGGGAGGGTAGCCTGAAGTTCATCTTCCACCGATTGGCTGTTATCAGGAGAGAAGATTTTCTTTTATTTACCTTTCTGGCAGCTTCAATGAGCGCAGCGCTGCTCGGGTAAGAAAAAAAACAACAACAAAACAACACATAATTGGTTAACTGACTAGAATGAGCAGATATTTTGTAAAGAATTACCTGTGATTTTACAAATTAATCTTTTTTTTTCTTTTGTTACAGAGCAAAACAGTACATCAAATGCTTCCTTCAGCTATGATTTAAATTTTAAATTTTTTTTAACTTTGCATGTTCTACATTAACCATCCAAGTTCAGAAATTTCAAGCTTTATCTCAATTTTTCTTGTGATTCCAAAAAATAATGAATATTTGTATAATAGTAAGCTTATGATTTTACGAATTCATGATAAACGAATTAGAAAAATATAATGAATACTAGCACGATTACTACTGTTAACATCGTGCAATTATTCACTGTACTTTCTCTTCTTCTGTTTTTTTTGTCCGGCTAGATTATATCGCTCAAATGTCACTTAGAACAATTCTTAAAATATTTTATTGCCCTATCCGGTGACTTTACATAATTAGATTTATGAAGAAAAAAATTAAACATTAAACTCACAAAAAAAGTTTGCCGTATTAATGCTCAATATTCTAAAATGTTTGAAGTTTAATATGCTATGCTATGCCACTATGCTAAATCAAAGTTTTTGTTAAGAGTTCAATTGCCAGATCACAATCAGTTGCCAGGTCACAGTTTATTTAATGAATAGGCACTTATTTATAATTTTTTAACTTCTCTATATTAATATCTGTTTACATTATATGAATTATTTTTATAGAGGCACGATTTAATAGAAGAAAAAAGGTATACAATTTTCTAATATTTATCCGTAACTCCAAATTCAATCGTTACCAACGTACCTAACTAAAATGAGGAAAGAAAAGAGATAAATAATAAATAAAGACAGTTACAAATTCCAAATGAAACTCAATTTAGATTAAAGAGCTGCAAGCAATAACTGCTGGCTATAATTACTAATATTAGATTTCAATAATTAAAAAAAATGTATATTCATCGTCTTTAGTTTAAAATAAAAGAATACATAAGAAAACATCTTATGGAAGCCTTTTCTCTGAACTGCAGTGTGCAAACCGTTGGTGGATAGATTTTTAATCAATTTAACAATTTAATATAGTTTTAAGGTACTGTAGTGTCGAATATCGCACTAGCTTCGACAACTTTTTACGGAACCGAAAAATACTTTCAACGGAGTATGTTTTTTACGCAGATAGGTACTGTTATTTCAACAATAAAATGTTATTTTGTCAAATAAAACTCTGTAAATGATGTCCACACATATTTTTTTTTAATTTTAGAGCCATCGTTGAGCAGCTGACCCAATTTTTCGGGTTTACGACTACTAATGTTCCACTTCTCAGCCATATAATTTTGAACCCAATCTAGAAGACAAGGGAACTCCAGCATCAAGTATTGGGAGAAATTTGCTTTCGTAGTGGACTTTTTTGATGAAGCCAACCCGCATTTGAGTTACATGGATAGGAAAAACCATGAAAACCTCTCACGGTTAACCTAACGGCAAGGGGACTAGCTCAAAATCCGTCTACCTCTGAGGATATTTTACGTCAGCACTGTGGTCGGCGAGAGCCGGGTGCGGAATTCGTATCGACCAGCCATCGCTGGGATTCGAACCTGGTTCACCTCATTGGAAGGCGAACATTCTGTTCTCTGAACCACCACGGCGCACGATGCTGCATTTGTGTTGTTGCAAGCCGAGAGCAGAATTTGCATTGTTAACGCCAGGAGTCGAACTCGCTTCACCTAGTTGGGACACTAGCGCTCCCTCCCCTAAGCCACCATAGCTCTAGTGTTTGGTTATGAAGAATAATCTTAAACTGTTTTTTATATTAAAATTCTTACTAAGGAAATCATATTTAAGAGAAAAAACGTTTAACAGGTGGAGTATCAATTCGACAATGAAGTCGAATCACAAGTTTATTTATACAATGCTCAAAACCACAAAGTAATTTCAGGAAAGTAGGAATAATTATAGTAAGTAATCGAAAAATGATTCGATAAAGGATAAAGTTATCTAACGGTAAGCAAAACTGCATGGCAAAAATTATAATTTGAGTTAACAGATTAAGTTTATTTATGATTAGAGTAAAATGTGTTTGTGAAGAACAGCTTTACACCGTCAAATATAGGGAGAAAGTCTGTTAACGAAATAAATTAATAAGTAAATAAACATGAATTTTTCGCAAATCTAAATCCGCGAATATGCAAATCTAAATTCGAATTCTGTTGGAAGAAAAAAGGTATATTTATTCAAAAAAGTGATTACTGATTAATGATTACTGGTTAATGTTGAAAGCACTCTGTCACTAGTTAGTGTTGAAAGTTATTGTAAAGTACTAAAAATTTTTACGTGTTGCAAGTATCATGCGTCTAGAAGTGAAGAAAAATGCATCCCTTAAATACAATTCAACCGGCCCTAAATACAATATTGTGAGTGATCGAAGGTATAAATATATTTTTTTTTTTAAATTTTCTTTGGCCAAACAAAATCAAATTATTTTCCTGAAAAACTGACATTTTAAATGAAAGAGAGAGGCTATTGGTACAGATTTTACTTAAATAGTTCCTTTTTCAAATGTAAGTATTATAAGATTTAAAGTCCCAATCATTCACATTTTGATACGGAAATCTTGAAATAAAAATTTTTACATTTTTACACAAACTATTCGTATAGCTACCTTTTAAACAATTTTTATTTTTTAAAGAAAAATATACTCCTAAATAAAGAAGCATTCAAATTTTCAGAAGAGACAATTTATTTTATAATCTTCTTCAGTATATCTCTAAGCTTTATTTTGAATGCCCAAAAAGATTTTGAAACGCTTTCGCTCAAGGCTTATTCTATTATGTATGACAGAACTTATTTTTAGCTTGTCACAAAACGTGGAAAAGTTATGCTTAAAGACTTATAAGCATTGATGCAGAACTTTAAATCCTCGCCTAAATTTGGAAAACGGCATTGGATCTGTCAAGATTCATCTTTGTGATGATTGAAACAAACTGGGTATTTATTCTTTAGTAATAATTGTCTTCGTTAATTCGTTCTATTTATCTCGTTTGCAAATATATCAATGGAAGAATTCTACGATTGTTAATATATTTGAATCCAATAAGTATTACTTGGAAATAATTTTTAAAGGACCATTCACTTAGGTGTTTTATCCTACTCATACTTGTAGTAAAATATAACATTCACTAAAATATATAAAGCTGAATTTGCATTAAGTTGAATTGGATTGATGTATTGTAGATAATATTTACCACAATCGCTTATCATGTGAATTATTGTTCGCATAAAAAAAAATTCAGTTGATTAACATAATTTTTAAAATTGCATAATAACTGACTTATATTTCAACCTTAAAATGTAAAATATTTAAATTGGATTAAAATATGAAGAAAAAAAAAGAATTGATCTATTCAAAGCGGCTGTTGCCATCTTTAAACACTCCGATGGTGCAGTCGGTTCAAGTGTTGTTGCCGCCGCTAGTTGGAGGTAGTGAGTTCGATCCTGACAGCAGCCAAAACAAAAGAGAGAAGAAACAGAGATATGGGTACCAGCTCAGGTGGTGACCACGTCACCCGGTCAAAATTTCGTTTCATTCCTATCATAACCGTTAAAAGATAGTGCCTTAAAATGGGACTAGGTGTTTTTCTATAGTTGGGTGATAATTATGAGATTGCTCTCCTTACAGTACTGACTTTACAGTATGACTTTAAACAGTAAGACAGTATTGACTTTACAGTAGAACCAAAATATTAGTCATATCAGAAAGCATTACATCATCATAAATGCGCTTCACTTAATTTTGATATATCAGGAAAAGCCACACTTCCTCTTCTCTTTTTTTATTACTATTTCCAGCTTCATTTCACTTTTTTTAATTGCTAAACAATGATTTCACCGATAGTAAGCAGTAATTTTTGGGTAAAATACTTATAGACAGTCTTAATTTGAATTAACTGATATTTCAGTAGAAATATGATGTTCATTTTAACTGATGGAATCAATTTGTCTGATCAAAATTTGTTGTCACTGTAACTGTAATTAAATTGTCACTTTTTTATTGCTTTACAATAGTTTCACCGATCGTAAGCAGTATTTTTCGGATAAAATACTTATACACAGCCTTAATTTGAATTAATAAATATTTCAGTAGAAATATGATGTTCATTTTAACTGATGGAATCAATTTGTCTGATCAAAATTTGTTGTCACTGTAACTGTAATTAAATTGTCACTTTTTTATTGCTTTACAATAGTTTCACCGATCGTAAGCAGTATTTTTCGGATAAAATACTTATACACAGCCTTAATTTGAATTAATAAATATTTCAGTAGAAATATGATGTTCATTTTAACTGATGGAATCAATTTGTCTGATCAAAATTTGTTGTCACTGTAACTGTAATTAAATTGTCACTTTTTTATTGCTTTACAATAGTTTCACCGATCGTAAGCAGTATTTTTCGGATAAAATACTTATACACAGCCTTAATTTGAATTAATAAATATTTCAGTAGAAATATGATGTTCATTTTAACTGATGGAATCAATTTGTCTGATCAAAATTTGTTGTCACTGTAACTGTAATTAAATTGTCACTTTTTTATTGCTTTACAATAGTTTCACCGATCGTAAGCAGTATTTTTCGGATAAAATACTTATACACAGCCTTAATTTGAATTAATAAATATTTCAGTAGAAATATGATGTTCATTTTAACTGATGGAATCAATTTGTCTGATCAAAACTTATTGTTGGTAGATGTCCTATATTTTTATTATTATTATTATTGTTCATGTTACGGATAGGTTTCAATTTAAAAAAAAAGAAGGGAACCTCCATTGTTATCGAGCATGTAATCTGTAAGAAATTCCAGATCAAATTATGGTGCAAAGTACCGGCACTTTAGATGCTTCATCCGCACTGGTATGTTTTACTGTAAAAGCTACGGTATATCTGATTTCTTCTTGCATAACATGCTCCAGTAAAAAAGGATTTTAAAGTTAAATCTACCAGTGACACTCTGAGAGATTTTTTTCCAGATTTTTTTTAACAGACTTAGAACTTTGTGGAGTTTAAAATTTTTAAAACGTTACAGTAACAGTAACGTTTCAGTAACAAATTTACTAAGTACATTGTATCTTGATGAGAAATATTTTAAACAAATTAAATAATATTTCTTTTCAATGCTAATAATAATTTTGAAACGAGAAATAAATAAATTAAAAACAAGCAGTTTTAACATTCTATTATTTGGGTAACCTTCCAAGAGTCATTCGATGAAGGAGAGCAAAACACACAATTTGTGTTCTCAAAATTCGTTTAAAAAGTACAGAAAAGTATTAAAGATACGATTCAATACAAAATGTAGAAAATTGTGATCGCCTTGTGGCTAACGCAGGTTACCCATTGGCCAAATTGTTGTCGAATTTTGTTTTTTGGAAAGGAAACTTTATTGTGTTTTCATCTTGGACATCTTTATCTGTTTATCCTGAACTTCTCGGTGCACAATTACGCAGACATATTTAAATGCAGTTCAGGCACATTATGTGTAAATTTTTTTTTATGACTGAATAGACATTATAAAGCCAATCTAGATCATTATTAACATTTTCGCATTGATACAATGGTGTTTGATGGAGATTGTAAGCTGCATCATACACCCGTTTCGGATTTACAAGTTCATATATGAAATGTGATTTGAAAGTTGGGCTTTTTCTCAATTTTACATGAATAGTGAATGAATAATTTATATTGCGTGGAAGACAGTTTACGGCCTTGTGTAAGTTATTGGGTACGTTGACAAGTGATCCTTTTATACCTAACTGGTGATCAACACCCTGTTCTCGTATTTCTATGAAAGAGGTTCGGAGAGTCACCATACGCTTTTCAGTAGGGTTCAATTCAATACGCAACAAAATACGCATAAAAAAGAAAGAAAAAATTATGTAAAGGTTTTAAAATTTTTCTCACGCTCCTAATTTAATTATTATGAATATATGAATATATTATAAAAAATATGAATATATGAATATATTATTAAAAATATGAAATATATGAATATATTATAAAAAATATGAAATATTTGAATATATGAATACATGAAATATATGAAATATATGAAATGTTTGAAATATATGAAATATATGAAATATATGAAATATATGAATATATGAATATATGAAATAGATGAAATATATGAAATATATGAATAGATGAAATATATGAATATATTATAAAAAATTTTGAAAATTAAAAATTTAAATTTATTAAATATATCTTTATAGGGATAAATAACGTTTTTGTATTTTATTTCATAACTTAACACTTCCCTGCATTTATCAAATTTCATTTTTGAACGATTAAGATTGCACGCTATAGAACTTGAAAAGAAGAAAATTAAATCAAAAGTTATTGATGATATTCAAATTTTTATTCTCTCTACCCAGTACGATAACATAGTTTTTCTAAGCTGCTAATGACAAATGTATTGTACTAATATCCAATAGAACATCATTTTTTTAAATATAACTTCCGCTTGCACTGTATTTCAATGAAAATTCTTAGAACTCATTGAATTTTTAAACAACATCAATCTCTATTGCATTCAACTGTTGACAGGAATAAGAATTTTTTTTTCACAAAAGAAGTTTACCTGTAATCCTTCTACAGAAATCAAATACAAAAGTTAAAAGTTGAAGCGCGATTTGTTGCAAAGGAAATAAATTGAAAACAAATTTGTTGCAAGTCTTGCTCTTCTAATTCGTAAAAGCGCGAATGCAAATTCTTTTCTCTGGGGAACCGAAACGCTAAAAAAGATATTGAACATGTCAACAGTACATAGCAGTGCGCCTTTCATTTAAGATAGAGCTGTGTTTCAGCTATATAAAAGGGGATTTAAGATAAACTCGATATAGCGTTGGTTACAAAACATACGTATTTGAAAAGCAGATCTGTCAAGTATTTATTCTTTTGTATTATATCCTTTAAAATCGTATTTATTTTATACCTTGTCATACATTTAACCACAGGAATGGAAAAAATAGTTAAAAGGAACATTTTTCTCATTAATAACCAGAGAAATTGACTTTTCAAATTTATCAATGGTTTTGTACTATAAATTATACCTAAATAAATTTTAACGAAAGAAATATCTCTTTTTTAAAATAGTATTCTTAATTAAAAATCCATAACAAATCAGTTTGAATTAGTGGAAAAATAATACAACAAACTCTGAGTGAAATCTGGAAAGCGTTTAAGCAGCATAACTTAGAAATGTTTCGCCTAATATATTTATTAAATAGAATGGAGAACTGTTGAGAAATTGAATTAAAAAAGTAAATTGAAATAGAACAAAAGAAATTTCCAAATTAGGCAACGGGAAACGAACTGAAATGAGAAAACAGTTATTCACCTACAAGAATGCATGAAGGGTGTTCCCTAAAAATGTCCTTTATTACATTCATGCCTTTTTTTGTTCTATTTAAATTTTCCTTTATGTTTCAATTTAATTATAATTCTCCATTTTTTTTAAAAAATCTATTAAAATGTTGTACTTGTTACTTCATAATGATATAAATTTTAACGTAATTGATATATTAATATTTTCTTTTTATTATTTTAAATTTAATTAACTTTCTAAGCGTAGGATTGGTAGCAAATATACCCTAATAATAATTTTGGTAATTTGTATGAAACAATTGAGGTTTCTGGTTTTTGTTGCTCAGTAAGAAATATATACAGTTGAGAGAGATATTCTAATACAAAATAATTCAAGTAGTTAAAATTATAATATTTCATTCTATAAATAAAATAGAGCATGTTAAATGCGAATAGATTTTTATAAGAATTTTTTAAATGAATTTTAACACTTTCAAACTAAAAATTTGTGAAATTTGAAACATTAAAAAGTAAGGAGTTTTTAAACAAACAACGCACTTTTTTCAGCTACAAATTTCTTAAATAGAATTATATATTTATTATAGAACACTGAAACAAATAAAAAATTCTTTAAGGCCTGCGCTTTTGTAATGAAAAATAAATAATTCTAATCAGTCAATTTTTGAGGAAAAAAATATGAAAAATTCTTACTGATTCTTACAAAAAAGATGCCTCTGAATAAAAATATGACCACCGTTTCTACATCACCGCCAACATTCCAAAATAAAATTTAACATTGTTAAGTTACGGTTAGTGGCTAGCAAAAAGTGTTATAAGTACGGTGTGTTTGAATAATTTTACGTCTGTAAAGCTTTCCAGACCATAAAAATATAGATATGCCCGTAAATTTTTCTCGTTAAATGTACTGCCAGTGACCTAATTAATGCTATGCTTGTAAAATTAATATTTTATGCGAGCCTTACTAACGTTGTTTGAGACTGAGGTGATTTGTTTATGGATTCAAGGTGAAACAGGGTATGAAGCATAATAGTATAAAGCTGTCATCTGTTGGGGAGTGAGGGAATTGCGTGTTTGTTGTCCATAGTCACCAATATGGAAGAAGTGCAAGATAGATACTATTTGGAGCAAGCTGGGTACAAACCTAGGAGCTTTGTGTTCGTATTCTGATGCTGTAACCAGATTGGAAAAAAAGATGTATATCCCAAAATTGAGTAAGGAAACTTTATATAATAACCGACTGGTAATAACTATAATTACACCAAAGATCGTTACAATTACAATTAGGACTAAAAAAGGGGCCGACTAGCCGTATAAATAACGGTTTAATGAAAATTAGAGTACACCATTTTTTTTTAGAGCGACCTCTTTTTTTTAGTGTAATTTTTTGATGATTTAATGACTATTAATTTAACTTAGAGGGTGAGAGATGATTATTTTAATTCAATATATAAAACGATGTAGCAAGTAAGAAGATATTTAGAGATTAATATGCTTTCTTGTTGGTTAAATGAATTATGAAATTAAAAAAGTTCCTTTTTTGTATTATTTGCAGCTTTTCAACTTGTCTCTACACATTCCAGCTTCAGCTTGCCCTTTTCTTTCTTCCCCAAAACACTCCTTAATAATCCAATTTCAGGTAATATTTTACTGAGAGGTGAAAGGTCTTACACTGTGAAACCTCCAAATATTATTGCATGAGCATCAAAGCCGAACTACCTTCGTCCCCTTTTAAATAAAATTTTGCCTAAACATTTTTTTTAAAAATTGAGGCGTGGAAAGCAATTACATTATGTAGAACATAAATAAAATATCGGTGAAAAAAATGTTCAGTTTTAGTGATCTTTCTTTTCGATTTCAGTGAGCAAACAACCCAAATTACTTTTCTATTTCAAATGTTCATGCTTTCCTTCTCTTCTCCAAAGAAATTTACCAGTAAAATAAATAATTTTTCTCCTTTCGAAGGGCTCCAAAGTTTTTGCAGCAAAATTTGTGAAATTCTCTGCAAAAAATTTCACTTACCTTTTTATCTTAACCAGCATTCAGTCTAAATATTTATAATAGTTAGGTACGATTGAGGAGTAGGACTCGAATCTAGAATACATAGATAATAGGTTAAAAAATTGAAACAAAAACATAGGAAAACATAATTTTTTTATGTTTATTTATTTATTAATGCTTTAGAAATCCAAAGACGCAAATGCTCTTACTATCTCTCTCCATGCCAAAGCTTATCATGCTTGGCAACTTTACACCACTCGAGCACCCTTTAAAAAACTTTGTGATTAAAATTGTTTGAGGCTTTTTCAAGAATGTAGGGGGGGGGGATCGAAGGAAGCCGTTTCGGGAATCTATTTTACTTCAGAATAATTCAATCTACAGACATAGTTTGAAGGCTCAAAAAAATTAGCTTGCCGTTTATTATAACTGCAAAAAAAAATTACTTTATAAAATTTATGAAATATATTTCAAATTTAATTCCACTATTTGAAAAGGCTAAAACGGTAAACAACTATTTTTTCTTCTTTTATTTGTATGACATCTGTGGACGTCTTTATATTATCTGTATATAGAGTTCTTTTTATCCAAAGCATGCATTCTCGCTTTCAGCAAAATAATAAAAAAGATAGATTTTAAAAGATATTGAGAAATATAAAATTCCAAGAAGCATCAGGAGTAAGTAAAAAGCCGTGAATAAAATTCCTTTATTTTTTTTTCCTTTCTGTACCTTTTGAATCTAAAGTTGAAAACAAATTTTTAATGCAAGATTTATCGCTTCTGCGAAAGGTGGAACTTAAAAATAGATGTTGGACGGGGAAATGTAAGTTGGACAAAAGCAGAGTTCGCATTCTGTTGCATCATTTTTGCCTGTTCGAAAAGTTCGAAACGCATGCTAATTTGAACTGCCAGAACGATTTACAGATAAATCCTTTTCGACTGAGAAGGTGAAAAACATTTAAGAATCAAAGACTGTTCGATGGACGACAGTTTATCTTATTTTTGAAATGTAATATAAAATTTCCACTGTGTGTGATATTCTTATCTCGGTTTCATCTGTCGTTTGTTTTAAAATAAATATTTCGTTTACAATGTGTTCATTGAAATTCACAATATTTTTTGTTGAAATTACTTTCACAATTAGTCCTTTGGTGTAGTTATTAAGTAAATAAATTTAAAAATTGAAGAAAAAAAATTTATTATACAGTGCGTTTCATAATCACTGTCTTTAATATATTGTTTTTGATTTTTCCTCATACATAGTGCAAAAAAATGTATATATTGGAGCTCCAAAATAATTATTTGAGCAAGGAAAAAAAATGCTGCTAAAAACTGATGATTCACTGTTAAGAAAAGGAAATTAACAAACATTAAAAAGTATTTAATTGAGTGATAAAAGATAGTGGAATACAAAACCAAATAATAAGTTTAAACCAGCTATCAAACAAGTTTTAATGTTTTGTGCCTGTGTAAGGGTTAGGGAACTGCCCTTGCATCAGAAAGGTTCTGAGTTCAAATCCCGGGCAAGGCATGGATGTTCTTTCCTTCTCTGTACTATCTGTCCCCTGAAAGAGAGGCCAACAAATCTGCCCTGTAAATGTCTGAATTGACGGATGTTAACACAGGTGGGCATTGGAATCTTTTTTTTTTGTTTTGCCTTATTCTTATTCAATGAAGAGCTATTAGATTTTTAGCATTTTATTTTTTGTTTATAATTAAATGTCAGCTTCCAACCTATGACGCATATGTTTTTTACTTCCTTTTTGACAAGGATTCTTAAAATATATATTAAGGGTGGTTTATACGGAACACTTTCTGTAAATAAGGACCTGAGTGAATGAATATATTGAGCCACATTTCAATAAATTTCAACTTAATGTAATGAGAGAAAGAATTTTACAATTACATTAATATGTTTGATAAACCGCTGTCAGGTTTTCAGAATGAATATTTTATCTATTAATTGATTCCGAGCCGAATTTTAAGCTTTAAACCATGTAAACTTTTTTTCTGTTTTAGGGCAGCATTCAACTGCTGTTTCGTCCGCATTGCGGATATGATCACTTTCTAAAAGGATGTCAGAGCTATTTCTTCTTCAAGATACCTTTAGAAGTTCTTTAAATCGCTCTCCAATTTCAACCTCAGTAAATGAAGTCTTGCCTGTTGCCTGCGTCACGACACTGCACCGTGATATCACCGGGATGTCATCTTTAAAAAAAAATGCTTCATCCATTTTTCACCTGGAAGATTGTCTGTGAATAGCTTATTTCCATTTCTGTTATCCATTTCTTCTGTAACGTTAAACACGGCAATTTTAACATCATCCCTACACTGTAAGAAATGTGCTAAATTTACAGAAAGAAACTGTTACCTGGTGTGCCTGTATAAAACCTTTTATTTTACAGAAAAATACTGTTATTTAAAAATAAACGAATAACTTTTAAGAAGACAAATGCTCTTACTTTACCAATCAAACTCTGTTATTTTTACAAAAGAAAAACTATATAATCCACCTATGTTAGCTTTTTAGCCGGGATTCAAATCCGTGTCAACTCATTCTGAGTGAGCACTCTGTCTCCTGAACCATGAAAGCCTTAGTGTTTGAATATGAAGAAAAATAATAAGCTGTCGTAATCCTAAATGTTTTACTCATTGAAATCATATTTAAGTGTAGAAACGAGTAAAACTATATTGGCCCACACTTATAAAAAAATGGCTGGCAATTAAATTACCGAAGCATTATATCTAAAGACAGAACATAATCAGAACAGAATAAGGACAGAGTATCAATTCGGCAATAAAGTTGAATCAATAGTTTACTTAAGCAATGTTCAAAATTACTGAAAAGTGTAAGAGCAAGTGGAGAAAATAAGCATTAAATGATTAAAAAAAAGACGGTAAGCAAAACTGCATGCCAAAAAGTAAGAATTTGATTTGACAGTTTTAATCCTTTTATGATTACGGTGAAAAACAGAGAAAAACCGTTTTGGGAAAAATAGATTAAAACCATCAAATAAACGGGAAAAGTCAGTAAAAAAACGGGAATTTTTTGCAGTTTGTGGACAACAACTAAAAACAGAAAAAAAAATTTTTTTTTTCTTCAATAATTTTTTTTCTGTAGAATTTACAGTAATGTTTTCACAGAGCATGCGTAATAAATCTATTCTTGGCCAAAGAATTAAAATGCTTAAATTTATTTGTGTTCTAGTCTCAGGAGAGCCTTCTAATAACTTTATTATGAAACATTTAGTTTATTCTGTACATTTGAAAATTTTTTTTTTTGCAATTTAATGTCTGTTCTGTGGTCATTTACTCCTGTTAATTTCTTCGATATTTTTTTTTGCATGAGAAATTCTACGATAAACGAAAAACTTAATCTTATTTGATAATTTATTCAAAATCAGAACTACGATTAAAAATCCCACATAACCATATTTATTCTTTATTGATTTAAAACAGTTAATGGTGCTGACAATCATATAAGAGTGCATTATATTAAACAAAGAAATACATTTAAAAATCTGAATAATTGAGTAAAGTAAAAGAATATTTAAATCAAATCTTAATTTACCTTAAATGTTGATAAAAAAATTTCTAATCATTAACATTCTACTTTCGTAATGAAATATCATCCGAACATTTTGTGGAATTAAAATTAAAACTAATAAGCGGAATGATTTAAAAAATGCTTCATCAGCTCAATTAAAAATAATAAGTTAAAATGATAAGCTCATAATCTAAGATTGTTATTTTGTTATGTCTTATAAGAAAACTGCATATTTTTCAATTTTCTCATTAGAGCGAAATATTTTAATACATTTGTTCGGTTTGATGCTTTTCAGCAATTTGACAAGGTTTAAATTTTAGCTATTTCGTTATTGTAATCCGCTTAATATTTTTTTTTAATCTGCTTCCTAATTTTAATATTGCAAAGTATCTTTATAAATTTTGATCGTAAAAATTCATCATTAATTAGGAGTCATTAGCATAAAAGCCTGCAAAGAAATGTTCAATCCATTTTTTTTAAATAACATTAATTTAAACTTCGATAAAAAAATTATTTTATTAAGTTGTCTAATCTATATTTAAGGTTAGATTTATAAATATAAGTTATAAATAATTTATAATTATGATTCTTTTCTTAAGTCATCGTGATTAAATTAGTACTTTGAAATGAAATTACTCATACAACAATTGAACCATGAAACAATTATTCATACAACTTTTAACACAATTTTTCAGGTCCTCTATATCGCAGAACTACTGACTATCTTCGAGCCATGTTGAATCATAGTACTCACACACTGCTCATTCACTGGGAAAATCTATTTCCACTAAAAGAACATATCTGCTCAGTCACTAGTTAGTGGATGTTTTTTGCATATTTATCAGGATTTTGATGAATCATATGTTTAAAGGGACATGAACATTAGTAGTATATGGGGGGGGCTACAGGACACTTTTGCCCTTCCCTATATACTACTATTAATTTCCTATTTTTTATATTAAAAAAAATTAAAATAGACCTATATTTTACATTTTTTATGAAATATCAGTATATTTAAAAATTCTTATTTTTATATTAATAATTTTTATTTTATTAAAACCTTATTGAAAATATCGTTTTTTTATTTTACATGCTATCTCTCTTACAATCTTACGACTGGGAAAAATAAATCCCTGACTGTAATCTTATATCCATTTATTAAGAAACATTTTACTACCTATAAATGGAAAGTATTGAAAAAGAGAGAAATAAAAAGTTGTTAGAGCAATTAAAAAATGATCTAAGATTAGTTAAACTACAATCAGAAATTAGGAAAAATAATGAAATAAAATTAGAAGAAGATATAGGAATACAAAAATCATTAGCCGATTTTCACGAACCTGTACTTCATCAAATGGAAAAACTAGAAACTTCTAGACAACAAAACTTGATAGGTATAAAAGATGCTGTTGATAATTTATCTTTCACTATGAATGAGACCTATAGATCTTTACCTCAGATAGAGAATCAGTCAGAGGAAGATTATACTGAAGATGTAGGAAGTATGTTTTTAAAAATAGATATAGACAAAAATTTAGATAAAGAATTATTAGACGAATTAGAATTTGAATTACCTTCAATAATGTGGAATAAAACTGATGAAGATATTGAAGAAGTTATTAAAAGGGCAAAAGCAAAAAGAGATCAATTTAAAAGAGAAAAAGGAAATGAAACCAAAAATAGAAATTTAACAAACAACAAAGATGAGTATCAGAAAAGGATTGATAATGCTGATTATAAAATGAATATGATGAAAAGATATTTAGAAGCTTTATCAGCTATTAAACAAGGTAGACATTACACAGGAAAAGGTTTAGAAGATAAACTGAATATCTTAGTTGATTTGACAGATAAAATTTGTAAAGGTTCTAAAAGTAAAAAATTGTATAATAAAACTGTAGATTTGTTGGATTTACTTTTAAGAGAGGGAACTATGACAAACGATCAGGTAAAGGAATACTATGGAAAATTTCTTAGTATATAAATGAGTAATTATATTGTAAAAAAAGTATACTTGAGCGACAGTCAGATTTCTAAATTGAAATCAGCTTATAAAAATGGTGAAGAACTTAGTTTACAAATAGATAAAAGTAAAACACCCAATTTTGATTTACATTTAACAGCTACACAAATTAACCAAATTGATAAAGGTAAAAGAATTAAAATATCAAAGACTCAACTGAAAAAGAATGGAGGGTTTTTACCATTTTTAGTACCTTTACTTTCTACTTTAGCATTAGGAGCAGCTAGTGGAGCAGCTGGTTGGGGTACTAAAAAAGTATTGGACAAAATTTCTGGATCAGGTAAAAAAAAAAAACCTTGTGGAAAGGGAGTCTATCAGCCATGGGAATATCCAACAAAATGATTGAAAACAATATGAAAAATGAAAAAGGATTTAGAGGTATATTTACTATAGATATGTTACCTAAAAAGATAAGAAAATTTGAAAACGGAATTATAAATTTAGATGTATCTACAGGTCCTGGAACTCATTGGGTTTGTTATTATAATGATCCAAAATATAATTTTGTTGAATATTTTGATCCTTTTGGAGAATACAAATATAACAATAGAATAATAAAAAATGATTTTCTTCCTCAAAACATACTAAGTTATTTAAATACTTCTGGAAAAGAAATTAGATATAACGATAGTTTTTTACAAAGTCCGAGTTCTGTAAGATGTGGTTTCTATTGTATGAAATATATAACTGAAAGAAATAAAAATAAATCTCCTATTGAAGTTTTATATTCATTTACTCAAGAACCTAGTAAATTAAATGAAAAAATTGTTCTTTATAAATGAAGTATATTATATTAGATTCGAAAAACGTAGATAAATCTGAAGATTTCACCATTGAGTATTCGAGACCTTTTCATTTTACAGAGATAGCTCTTCAGTCTTTTTCAATGTATATTTCATGGAATAATATTACGGAGAAAAACAATAAATTTTCATATTTTGACGGAGCCAAATGGGAAGATTTTATTATTCCAAATGGTCATTATAGTATAAGAGGTTTGAATCGTTATATGGTAAAATATTTTGGAAATGATTCACCTATATTATTTGGAATAATAGAAGAAAGACAAAGGTTTAGTATTAAACTCGAGAAGAATTATAAAATTGATTTATCTAAAAGTGAATTGTACAAAATTTTAGGATTCGAACCCAAAATATATGAAGAGGAAGAGCAAGAAGGTAAATTTATTGCGGATATAGCTAATGGTAATGATAATATTTATATTCACTGTGATATAGTGGATGGTGCTTATATAAATCAGTTTCAATCTCAAGTTATTTATTCTTTTACATCATCAAATCCTCCTGGAAGTTTATATACTAAAGAATTTGATAAACTAATATTTTTTCCGGTTAAATCTGATTCTATTAATCGAATTAGAATGAGAATTACAAATCATAGAGGTGAACTAATTGATTTAAATAAACAAGAAGTACAGTACAAATTTATTGCTAAATAAATGAATAAACAAAGATTGTACAGAAAGAGTAAAAAAATACAAGGAAGAGGCTTCTTTTCAGACTTTATAAGTCCTATTGTAGAAGATAAATCTAAGGAATTTGTGAGAGAAAAATTGAATGAAATATTTTCTAAAAATAAAAAACATGGTACTGGATTGAAATTTTTTATTCCTAAATAAATGGATAAAATTTACGATTTGAAAGACACTAGTTATTATTATAATAACGACGTTGAAAGTTTTGAATATAGAGAATTAAAAAGTGAAAATAGAAATAATATTCATGAAAATGCTACATATAATTTCTTTATCAATGATACAAATGCTAATATTTTATATTCTGCGGGATATCTACAACAAGAATTAAAAATTGTAAAAGGAGATGGAGGTGTAATAAGTAATGAAAATGTTACTCTAGTGAATGGAGGAGGTCTCATTAATTCAAACAGGTTGATTATAGGAAATACTGAAGTTGAATCCACTATAAATTATAAAGCCATTATGAATCAAGTATTAGGGATGATACACTTCACCCCTGATTATTCAACATCGGAAGCTACTAACATGTTCTTTTATGTAGATACAACTGATTCTGTAGATAGAAACAATTTCAAATATAATGGAACTCTGATAGATACTACCAAAATAACTGATTTTTTTAAAAACCTTAAACTAAACGAAAGTTTTAATGAAGGATTTTCAAAAAGATGTAAATTTACTAAAAATAGTCAAACAGTAAAAATATGGATTCCTTTAAAGTATATATTTGATTTCTTTAACGAATATAAAAAAGTAATGACAGGTTTCCAAGTTAAAATAGAAATTCAGAGAAATGATAGTAAAAATATGTTGTATACAGATATTCAAAATCCAGATTTTAAGGTTCTTGTTGAAGATTTATCACTTTGGTTACCTTATGTTAGATTTAAAAATTCAGCATCTGTAAAATTCAATGAATTAAAATTATCAAATACTCCTATAGAAATAAATTGGGATCATTATAACATTATCAAATCAAATGTATTTTATAAAAATTCCAGTGGGTCTTATTCCATTCCTGCTACATCTGATGAAGTTTTGAGTTTATATGTCATTCCTCAATATGAAGATAGAAATGAAAACATGAATCAAAATAATATGATGTTTGATCACTTGGATATGATAGAATGTTGGTTAATGATTAATAACATTAAAGTTCCCACTGTAAGTTATATGATGGACTTTAATAAAAATGATTATAATCGATTATATTATGCTCTTTTAGAATCAGGAATGAATAATATAAATTCTGAAACTGGTTGTATGATAAACTATTCAAATTTCAGTAAGTATCCTATAATTTGTTTCAACTTGGCAAACCATGAAAATTATACGAACTTGAGTAATTTAATGATTGAATTCAATTGGAGATTGAGAAATAATACTACTAAAAATTATGTTTTTTACTTTATTTTGAAAGAAAGAAACAAATGCTCCTTGAATATGTCAACTCAGGATATAAAAATGATTAAAACTCTGAAAACATAAAGGATTTTTTCTATTTTAATAAATGGCTGCTTATTATCCACTTTACGACGATGAAATAAAAGAAGGACCTTTAGGACCACCAGGTGTAGGATTTAAATTAACGAATGATGGTAATTATGATATGGAAAGTAAACTTTTAAAAAATGTTTTACATCCTCAAGAAGATAATGATTCTTCAACTAAAAAATATGTAGATGATTTAAAAAATAAGTGTTTGATTCGTAATAATGGTTATTTTAATTCTAAAAATAAATGTATTAGAAATATAGCTACTCCTCTAGAGGACAATGATGCTTCAACTAAAAAATATGTCGATGAATTAAAAGACAAAAGTTTAATACATGATGAAAATAATTTTGATGCTAAAAATAAAATCATATCAAATGTAAAAGAACCTGAAAAAGAAGGCGATGTGGTTACCAAAAAACATCTTGATTATTATTGTATACTGTGGGATAAAATTAATAGAAGTTATTATGCTCACAACGAAAGAATATCGAGTGTAAAATGGCCCATAAATGATACTGACGTTGCTAATAAATATTACGTTGATAATAAAACTTTTTGCGCTACCACAGATAGACTTGTTCAGTTTACAGGTGTGGGTTACAAGACTTTTGAATTCAACGAAACTACTTCAAAACTTTTAGATTCAAACTTGAAATTATCACAAAACATGTATATGAAAATTACAATTTTTTTAGCCTGTGACAAAATGAATGAAAAGCCAAAAATACGTTTAGAAAAAGTGAAAGAAGTACTTCTTGATAAAGAGATAAATGTTAATGAAGATTCAATAACTATGTTTGCGTATGGAAAGTTAAATGAAGTTTTAACATTATCAGTGCTAACAGGAGGAGGTTGTAAATTAAAGCCTTATTTACATATTGAAAAGATAAATTTTTCTTCTTAATAAATGGCCAATGAAATTAATTGGAACGACTTTTCTAGAAAGAAACTTTCAGAAGATGTAATTATAAGTTTAGCAGATTATTTAAGATGGGAATATGTGTTTCAATTTTCTGAATTATCTGAAGTTTTAATCGAACGATATGTACAGCCAAATGATTGGTATATTATTTCTCAATATCAAAAACTCAATGAACCTTTTATTGAAAAACATGCCTCTGATGTAGATTGGGAAAAAATATGTAGATACCAAACCTTATCTATCCGTTTTATTGAGAGACATTTAGATAAAGTGACTTGGTATGAAATATCAAGATTCCAAAAATTGGATTTAAGATTTATAGAAAATTATTCTGACCGTTTAAATATGAATGTTGTATCTAGATATCAAAAATTATCAATGAACCTTATAAGAAAATTTCAAGATTATGTAAATTGGGATTATATTATACAATATCAAGATATTGATAAAGACTTTGTAATAGAATTTGTTTCTAAAATAGATTTCTGTCTTTTAATAAAAAATAAAAGTAATATATTACCAGAAGAATTTTATAATTCAAACAAAGAAAAGATAGTTTGTATACTTCTTGCTGAAATTTGTCATAATACACGAGTACCGCTATATGAACCATTAAAAGAATAAATTATTTAAAAAAAATATTTTTATTTTAATAATAGTTTTTACTCGTAGTAGATTATTTTTTACTCGTAGTAGATTATTTTTTAATTAATAAATGTATTCTAAAATTGTAATTAAAGACTATAATGAACCAGATGAATTTAAAGATCCAAATCAACATCCTCTATTGCCTATACATCCCTTTAGATTAATCATAAATGGTTCTTCCAACAGTGGAAAATCAAACTTATTAATCAATTTAATTTATGACTATTTACACTTTGATAGACTTTACATGTGTACAAAAGACATATTTGAATCTAAGTATAAAAAATTACAAGAAAAATACATTCAATTTACAGATGTAGAATTAGAAGATATTCAAAAATGTAAAGGTTTAAAGAATAAAAAAGAAGTTTTGAAAGAATATAAAAAATTTAAAAAAGATCAAGTTTTGTTTTCTTCCAAACTAGAGGATTTTATTACCGTAGATGACTTGGATCCTTCCTATATGAATTTAGTTGTATTTGATGATTGTATATGTGAAAAAGATCAACAATCTATAGAAGAATTTTTTATACGAGGAAGAAAGAAAAATACATCCCTTATCTATATAAGTCAGTACTATTATAAAATACCTATAACCATCAGAAGTAACAGCAATTATTTTATATTTTTCGATATGAAACAAAAAGAAATTAAACAAATAATACGAGAAATAGATGGTCAATTAACAAAAGAAGAATTTAATAAAATGTATAAGAACTGTATCAAAAAACCATATGATTTTTTAGTTTTAGATTTAGTCAATCCTAATATGAGGTACCGAAATAAAGAATTTGTGTAATGGAAGAATATTTGGAGAAAAGAATTTTTATTCACAGAAAAAGTTATAACTCAATTGAATGGCTACAAATACATATAATTTTTTATTACCTATAAATGACGTGTAAAAGTAATATATTCAAAGTTGGAAAATTAAGTAAAGACGGAAAGTTCAAGTTTTGTTGTAAAGAATGTGGTCAAAAAGGATCTGGCTTTATCAATTCAGCAATTAATAATTTACCCTTTGAAATGCATTTACCAGGACATCAATTTACAGGACCTGGAACACAATTATTACATGGAAAGAAAAGATTAAACGATGATTTAACATATAAAGAATGGAGTAAGCCCATTAACAGAGTAGATGAAATAGCATATAAACATGATGTTTGTTACCTTAAAAATAAAGATACTAAAACTAGAAATGATGTATGTGATAAAAATATGATAGAAGAGTTAAATACAATTCCAAATCCTACAATCAGGGAAAGAATAGAAAGAGGAATTGTTAAACCTATTATCAAAGCCAAAAGAACATTTGGTATGGGTATGATTTATTGTTTAAAATGTAAAAATTTTACTAATACTAAAGATGTTTATGAAGAAACTTCTAAAAATGGAAGATTGACGAGGAAAGGTATATGTGAAGTTTGTGGATCTAAAAAAAGTACTTTTTTAAAGAAAACGGGGTCATAAAAACAGTTTATTATGATCCCGAAAAAGGTTATTGTGGTATCAATGAATTAAAAAGAAAAACAGGTTTATCTCAAAAACAAATTACAGATTTTTTACATGAACAAGATGTTTATACTAGACATAAACCAATTATTCGTAAATTTAGAAGAAGGAGATGTTACGTTTCACATATTGATGATCAATGGCAAGCCGATTTATTATTTATAAAACCATTTAGTAAATATAATAGTGGAGTTAATTATATTTTAACAGTTATTGATATGTTTAGTAAATATGCTTGGGCTATTCCAATAAAAAGAAAAACAGGCGAAGAAGTATCAAATGCTTTCAAGTTAATATTTAAAGAACGAATTCCAGAGAAACTACAAACGGATAAAGGTACGGAATTTATTAATAAAGATACTCAAAAATTTTTCAAAGATAATAATATTCAATGGTTTACTACTGAAAATGTTGAAATAAAATGTTCTATTGTTGAAAGATTTAATCGAACAATTAATGGAAAAATAAGAAAATATATGGCTACAAATAATACAAATAAATACTTAGAAGTACTAGATAAATTAGTTTATAATTATAATAATTCTTATCATCGATCTATTAAAATGACACCCTCACAAGCCAGTCGGACAGAAAATGAAAGTATCGTATACAATAATTTATTTTCTAAAAAAGAAATAAAGAAACCAAAGTTTAAAATAGGCGATAAAGTTAGAATTTCAAAATATAAAGAAACATTTACCAGAGGTTATCATCCTACATTTACAGAAGAAATTTTTATAATATCTGAAATATTGAAAACAGATCCTATAACTTATAGAGTGAAAGATTTAAATGGTGAAGAAATTAAAGGAACTTATTATGAAAAAGAATTAGTAAAATATAATAAGAAAAATGAAACATATAAGATTGAAAAAGTAATAAAAAGAAAAGATAATAAGTTATTCGTAAAATGGCTAGGTTACCCTGAAGAATTTAATAGTTGGATAGATGAAAAAAATATTATACTAATTTAGGAATCATTTTTAAAAGCCAAAAGGTACAGTATCATAATTATCTAAAAGTCTACGTTTATCGTATCCAAAGGTATAACGTTTATTTGTTTTAATACTTGAAATATTTCTATCTTTTTCGATTTTAAACTGATTGATTTCTACATCCAAATAATCTGTTTCACCTGTTATTATTTTAGCCCTATTATCAAAGTCTAATATGGTTTCACTCTGATAAGACATTTTAAATCCTTTTACTTTTCCATATACAGATTTATCATTTAATTTATACCCATAATCTTTAGAGGCTCCAGCTATCCAAGATGTAATATATTTATCATTTCCCAATTCATCAGTCCATTCTCCTAACATGCATCCCGTTTCAATTTTATTGGTTCCGTCGTCTATATATACTACACTATCTGTATCATAATAAAGTACTTTATCTCCTAATTTATCTAACATTTCATATAATCTAATTCTGGCAGAACTAGTTGTAAAAGCAGCTATATATATATTAGTATTGAAGTTATTTTTTTCAAATATATCTTTCATTTTATAACTCATTTCCACACAATCGTCATTCAAAAAATTCATATTCAAATCTTTAATAGTATCATTTAGAATAATTCTATAAAAATCTTCAATTTCCATCACATATTCAGTTTGTTTCATGTTATTTCTCTGACCAAATTTACCCCATAAAGAATTTAAACATATTTTAGCTATGAATCTCAAACCTGGATTTTCTTCAATTTTATCTAATTCTATATCTAATTTTTCTTTAACTATTTGTCTGTATTCTTCTTCATTTTTGAAATTGTTTTTCCATTTATCGCATGTTTCTAGTTTAATCTTTAAAAACGTTTTAACATATTCTTTAAACAATTCATTTGTTTTATTTTCAAAATGCCAAACCTCATATATATTCAATATTTTATATCCTTTTTTAACAGCTAATCTGATCTCATCGGTAGTCCACGTTCCTATTAGACATCTTTCGTTATCAGTGTGTTTACACTCAGAATTTCTTATCTCATAACACTGCTTACATTTTTTCTTTTCTAAAGTGGTTTTGAAATGATTACATTTTATTGTTTCAGAACAAGTTCTACATAATGAAAATATTAATTTTTCTGCTTTATAAGGTAATACTGGATGATATAATTTTCTAGGTGGAAGTACTTTACATTTTATTAATCCATACCAATTTTCATCGTATTTTTTAGGATTAAATATTTTGATTGGATGACCTTCTGGATAGTTATCAAAATAATTTACAGTAGGATATAAAGAACATACGTCAATATATCTGCCTTTTTCATTACTTTTCATTTCATATTTTAATTTGGTAGGTTCACATCTTCCACCATAAAAAGCATCTCTAGGATTTAAAGGTTCTATAAAATCTCTCTTCCATTCTTTTTTCATGTAATTTTTCATATCCTTATTATTATCAAAATCACACTCCCAGATATTTACCAATTCATAACCTGCTTCAATTATATTTTTATTGATCTTCTTAGTTCGTTTATATAAATCTTCCATGAGCAATTGATTAACAGTGTTTACTTTTGTTCTAGTGAAACATTTGGTACATCCATGCCAGAAACATCCATTAAATTGAAATACTGTATTTTTATAAAATCCATCTACCTTATAACATTTTTCACCTAATTGTAATTTTTTCTCTCCTCCATTCAAAGCATGGCGTATATTAATATTTTCCTTTTTTGATATGTAATCTAACCAAGCTATTGATTTTTTACTGTACTGATCTTTTTGAATGACAATTTCATCAATAGCTATTGTGTTTTCTTTCAAGAATTTATCTCTGTAAATGGCCATACATAGACCAGCTAAAGTTACATATTTAAACGGATCTATATTCACAGTTACTAAGAATAATCTTCTTAATTCTAAACAACCTTTTCTTAAAATATCTACATCAGATCTACAGTATTTTATAAATTCCTTTTGGAAATCAAAAGTTTCATGTTTAATGGAATCATACCATTTATCAAATTTTTTCCTGTCTTCATCAACCATATAATTATATCCATAGTAATATTTATCTGGATATTTACCAATATAATTTTGATTCTTTTGTTTGTTGAATAAATGAGGAAAATAACCCTTGACCAGTTCATTTAAATTGAATGTTTTTGGAAATTTTTTAAGTGCACACATTGTAAAATTAATAGAATCAATAAATCTTATATAGTAACCATCAGCATTCATATATGTTAGTTTATTTCCTTGGTAAATTGTAAATACTTTAATATGCTTTTTGAAACAATATTTAGCTAAAAATTGAAAATCAAATCCTTTTCCATAATGAGCTATAACTGTATATCCTTCGTGTTCCTCGCAAAATAACCATTCACAAAAATCGTTTTCATTTTTAAATTCTGTTTCATTTCCATCAAAATCATGACATATAACTAGATTCACTTCATGAATTCCTGTATCTTGCTTGGTTTCAACATCAAAAAATAAGTATTTTCCTGTTTTACATTTCTTACACCAATCTATTTTATTACATTTATTTTTTACACAATTATCTTCACATACACCTCCTTTACTGTTTTCATATTTCATGAAACACTCATGACCTTTCATAACCCATTTCCAACAATTATTACAACGATATTCACCACATATATGTTCTTCTGTTTTCCTTTCATTTCTATTAATATTTCTTTTACATTTTAGACATTTCCATAGTAATTTGCAAACAGTAAAACCTTCTGAATTTTTCTTGTTATGATTATCAAAACAATTTTCTCCTAAGAATTTCCGATTACATTTTTTACAAAATATTTCCTCTCCTTCACAATTAGATTCTTTAACAAAACACCTATCACATTTTAAAGGGCATTTATGTTGATTTGAACGTTTATAACCCACTTTACAATAATTACAATAATTATTCTTACCTAAAAATCCTGTCATTGATGTAATGACATCGAAATGATTTCTATTCTTATATATAAAAATACATGTTGATTTATAATCACCATTATATATAATTTCATTACCATTTTCTCTACAAACTATATTGATCTGAATGTCTAAAAAATTTTCAAATATTTTAACTTCTTCTAAACTACACACTTCTAAAGGAATTTTACATACATCATGTAATTTTATAGCTAATGTTTTTTGTAAAACACGACCTTTTTTAATATAAATTATTTCATTACTTGATAATTTTTCAGTACATAATTTATCACTTAACAGTTCAGGATTTTGGATAGCTAAAGCTGTTACAATTGATCTAGCCAAACATATATTATCATCATTTTTTATTTGACAAATACTTTTCTTTTTTGCTGGATCTGTTTCAGAATACATTTTTAAAGCCTTGTGTCTACCACCATGAGGTAATTCGATGACATTAAAATCAAATATACACTCTGTTATATCGATTTCTTTATATTCAATTTGGTTGGATAATTTATCAATGTATTCATTAAAAGCAGTTTTAGTTGACATCATTTTATCATGAAAAGGTACATTTAATTTAGGATTATGTATAATTACATCTACTTTTCCTGTAATATTTCCAATAGCCCTTTTAAATATATTTCTTAAAATATTATAATATTGTTCAGGTAAAATTTTAGATCCTGCCACTCTATATTGTTTTCTATAAACTTTATATTTTTCAATATATTGACCTCTGAATTCAATAATTTTATAATCTGGTTTAAAGAAATTTTTAAGATTTACCTCTACTTTTACCTTATCTTTTATTTTTTGAGGCCTATACAAAGCATTTAAATTAGTTTCAGTTATTATATTTTTTTCTTCTTTAGGTATAAATTTACCATCTTTATATTTTAAATTATAAGAATCAAAAACTTTTTTTAATTCATTTCTATACTTAGGATATTTATTAAATAGTTTAGTTTTGTTTTCCATATAATAAGAAACATCCAATCCTAAATAATCTGATAAAACAGATTTATAATTTCCTGTACTTTTGATATAAGAAACTACTGATTCAATAATATTTGATTTTAATCTCTTATCAGTCAGGACAGGAATGTTAAGTTTAGTTATCAATTCTTTTAGTTTTTTAATACTGAAAGTTGAGAGTACATTACTCAAGTGTTTGAACTCCTTTGTCATGTTACTCATTTATAAGGAAGAAAATTTATAAATACTTTTATAAAAAGGAGTTCATACGTTTTATATGAAAATTACTTCTAAAATGTCTTTGTTTATGGGAATAAGTATAATTTTTGCCACAATCGCATTCATAATATATATATTTTCTTTTAAGATCACAATCTATACATCTTTTAAATAAATATTTTTTATATTTGTAAAATTCGTCAGCTGATTTCAAAGTCTTACAATCGCAACAAAATTTATCTTCCATTTATTAAATGGAGTTTTTATAAATACTTTTCTGTCTCTTTAAGAAACGAATTCCAAATTTCATCATAAATGTTTTGTTTTTTAGGACTACCTAACTTAATATTGTTAGAAATATTATAATAATCACATATCTTTTTCATAAAATATTTATAATTTAAACTCTTTTTAAAATACATATAATCTAAAAATTTTAAAAACATTTCATCTGTTTCAACTGTAAAAACCAAGTTCAATTTTCTTTTTAACTTTTTAAAAAAACTAATTCTCGAATTGTATCTCTGTTTTAAAAAAATATCAAAATCTTTCGTATCATAAAAAAATTCATCTTCTTCTGAATCGTAACTTATTTTTTTATTCTTAATTTGTTCAAATATTTCTGTATAAACTGATTCCATTTATTTACATAATAAAAAATAACATATGAAATTAGAGATTATAAATAGATATAGATAATAAGATTAATTTAATGTCAGTCTTTCTTTTATACTACTAGATGACACTACTGTTTCAAAGGAAATCAAAAAGTTTTACATTTTCTCTTGTTAAAATAATAAAAGCTCTTCTTCAGTCTGGGGCCCCGTAGCTCTGTGGTTAAGTCTAAGCTTAGCATCACGTAGATCGTTGGTTCGATCCCCAGAAGCTTTCGTGAGTAGCAGGAGTGTTATTTGCGTTAAGCGTCAATAGGGGGATCATTATAAAACCATATAAAACATCCCACAGAGCGTCATCGAGGTGGGCGGAGACTTGTGGCTCCATGTCCTGGATGTTTTTATGTATTAATGTTGTTTGTATTGTTTATTATGTTGTTGTATTATGTTGTTTGTATTAATGTTGTTTGTATTGTTTATGTGTTAATATTGTTTATGTATTAATAATGTATATGTAATGTTATAACAGTGTCGGCCACGTAGGCTGGGTTGGTGTACTGGGACTCTGGTTCCGGAATTCGTAAACAGCTGTAGGAATCGGAGTCTCAGTACATCAATCCGGTAGGCCATTTTGCCATTTTTTTCTAAATTAATTAATGATGTTTTAATTAAATAGTAAAAATTATTCTTATCGTGATGTTTTAATTAATAGTAAAAATTATTAGACCTAGTAGACTTTTTTGATCAAGTTCCTTATCCTTGTTCTAGAAAACGTCAGTTAAAACTTTATGGCATAACTTTATGACCCCATTATTTTTTAGATATAGATAATAAAATTATATTACAAAAAATGTTCTTAAATAAATGGAAGAATTTAATGACCTCAAACGATTTCCTGAAACATACAAATTAAATGAACTCGAGATAGGTAAATATAATTTAATATCACTGAGAAAAATAAATACAAAATACGGTGACTCTATTATAGCTAGATTAGAAGTAGACAATGATGAGAAAGATTTTTATCTCTCGAAATGTCATGGTGAATTATCTGATAAAGCTATAAGAAAAATTAATAGTGGAAAATATATTTTTGATTTTAAAGGTAAAAATAAATATTACGATTATGAATTGCATGTAAAATAAAAAACGATATTTTCAATAAGGTTTTAATAAAATAAAAATTATTAATATAAAAATAAGAATTTTTAAATATGCTGATTTTCTTTAATATTTCATAAAAAATGTAAAATATAGGTCTATTTTAAATTTTTTTAATATAAAAAATAGGAAATCAATAGTAGTATATGGAAAGGGCAAAAGTGTCCTCTAGCCCCCCCCATATACTACTAACATTAAAATCATTCCCTCATTTTCATTAACATGAGAAAATCTCAGTTTTCAATCAGATTTGGTTTTTCACTATTTACTAAGTCAGTGATTAAGCACTCCCTTATCTCAATATTTAGTTATGCTAAGATGCATATTAATAAATTAAAAATAACTTCAAGTACCATATTTTAATTTCCCTTTTTCACAATGAGAAATCTATTACGTACCATTTATTCTTCTGAAAACAGATAGCTACAAATAATCCCCATATAATTTTGTTAAAAAAAAACAAGATGCTGTTTAGGCAATAACACATTTTTCTAGAGATTTTTTCTAAAGAAGTGCATATGACCAGGAAATGCAGAGTTGCATGGCTTCCAATTGTTAATAGTAAACTACTGTTGCCAATAAGAAATTAAAAAAAAATTAATATCTAATTTTCTAAAAATATTTATGAAATGTTCATTTTTAAGAGATTGTTCAATCTCTAACTGGTTTTCCCCTGCATGTAGCCATCTTTGATATATTTCAGATTTCCTGTTACCTCGATCCTCATTTACATACTTCAAGAATTCAATTTTGTAACTAACGGTTGAATTCTAGGAAACTAATTAAAAATGAGACCTCAAACTTCATTTAATGACATTATCATTCCCTTTTCCAAAGTGTCTCCTGGAAACAAGACGAACCAAGAATTAAGTTCTTTTTCTTAAGATTGTCTCCACTCAATCCCAAACAACTTCCTTAATAATTCGCTCGTTTCGAGCACTACCAATATTAAAATTAAATTTCTCAGTAAAACTTGATGCAACATATATTTTGTTCAGCGGATGTAGTTACAAATTTAGAAATTCTTTAGATATATTTTCAAGCGAATTTTTTAATTCAGTAATTGGGTCGTAAGAGAGAGTCATATTGCAAAAAGATTCTGTAGTTTTGGATTTTGATAGGATGGACATATTTTGTTCCTTATTGAAAGTTTCAAGTTTTCTGTTTTGGTTCGTAGGTACTCACTAGACATGATCACTTTTGTACTGCCTTTATTTTTTCAAATTTCTTTCCCTATTTCTATAACACTTAGCTATTACGACATTTTATGGATAAAAAATGATAAAAGAAAATTAAAAGAAAAATAAATATAATAAAATGTTAAAGAATTTTTGTGTAGCAAAAAATTGCATGAACTAATTTATCTAACACTTATTTTTATGCTTCCAAGTTACCAAAACACTAAGCACAAAACTTTACAAAACTTAAGGGAGATCACTATATGCAATATTTATTATTTCGAAAGTATATTGTCTTAAATTAAAGACAAAACAGTTTATTTTTATATGATTGGTATAACGATAATGATTTACAAATGAATGGACTGAAAATACTAATGCAAGAAGTTTCATAATCGTTATTTCATATTTTTAGAAGCCTGGTTCAAAAGAAAGTTTCAAGAAAGTATGCCTTTTAATGATTTCCGTCAAAACAAAACGAATTGACAATGTGGACGAGATTTAAATCAAAGTTGTTTTCTTGATCATAATTCAAGGTGGATCTTATTATCATCTTTTACCTCCTTTCAGTTTTATCAGGCAATCAAATAGGTTTTCATGTACTTAATTCCTTTTCACTACAATAATAATTTGCTACCTTTCGAATGTGTATATTTTTAATGTGTACAATGTTTAATATGAGTCGAATTACATCCAACATATTCAAACAATTAAACTACATTGCATTTTGCAAAACGTACTTGAATATAGTGATAGCTTGGAAACTTGTAGATATCATATCAATTTAGGTTTTCTCATTATAAAAAGTCTGTGAGCTACAAGTATTTCGATCTTTTTTATTCACTGAATTCTCAAAATACATATTATGTATAAAAATGATATACAAACATATTTTTATATAAATAATCATATGTGAACATATATATATATATATATATATATATATATATATATATATATATATATATATATATATATATATATATATATATATATATATATATATATATATATATATATATATATATATATATATATATATATATATATATATATATATGATATTATTTATGTAAAAATCCAGAAAAAAAGATATAGTCTCTTCATCAACTCACACGATTATATCCGCAAAAAGGAGTGCTTTCTAATATTGTATCAATATAACCATAGAGAAATATATCAATTTAATAGTGTGAGGATTATTATATTTATTACTCAATGTGTTCTGTTCTATATTGTTTCAAAATTTTTTTTGAGTGCTCCTTACACTATTGTATTGATATATTTCGACTTTTTGTATTTGGCTATATTGATACAATATTAGAAAGCACTTTATTTTGCGGATATGATCGTGTGAGCTGTTGAAGAGCTTATATCTCTTTTCCTCTGAAAGATTCATGCGGCTTTTAGTTTTACTAATGCGCAAAAAAATAAGAAGCAAACAACACTAATGTCATCTTTTAACTGTTTAAAAACGAATATTCGTCTACATTTTACTTTATAACTATGGTTAATTCTATACCCAATGAGAAAATTCCATTTCTAAACGTCCATCTCATATCATGTAATTAAAATTTTTGTACGAGTTTTACAATCGGAGGTTATTCCTAATTCTTATTCATCCAATGATTATTCTTGTACGAAATCCTAAAAAAAATGTTACTGGGAGGATATTAGAAGAATATTGGTGGATATTGGAATACTGGGAGGAATATTGGTGACAGTCTTATACTTATACTTTTATACAAGTAATAAAAATAAGAAGAAACTAAATAAGAACAAAAAATAAGTCTTTGATTACATTTTAAAACCATTTTATAACAGTTATATTACACATTTAGTTACATTTCACACCATATATAATGGGGATTACAAAATAAAATTCACAGTACGTTACAAGTAATCATCGTGATTAAATCATATTCGACATTTATCTTTCACATTTATTTGCACATATTTTTTCTCATAATTTGGCACAGAATTTTGTACAAGAATCTTTATTATACATTATTTGTAGCTTAAACTATGTTTATAAAGTCAGAAAATGTAGAATATTCACGAATTCAATCTTTATGAAGTGTGTAAATTAAATAAAGGAACTGATGCAGTTGCATAAGTTATAGTAACCGTGCCAACTTGGAATGGTGATGGTTTGACATATCCAGTGATACGTAAATGGGGAATTTGTTCTTATTCTGGAGAAGTTTCCCCAACTTTAGGGGACAAGAGTATTTTTGGGAATTCTTAAGGGAAATATTTTTAGGGGGGGATACCTAGGAAAAAAATCAATTTTTTTTAAAAGTAATTTTAAAAATTTTGCGACAAATTTTTAAAAAATAAGCAAGCTAGAAATTATTTTAAACTTAGGATTATCCTAGTATAAATTCAAAAAATTCAAAGTATTTTAATAGCAGAAGGGTATTACAATTGAAGCTCTCGTGCTTTTGAAAAGCCTATCTCACTGGTTGAGAAAGAGGGCTTGGTTGCTAAAATATATTTAACAGCGAAAATGGAAATTTTCAGCATAGAGGCGGATGAAATGTTAGCAGTTTTTAGAATCTTGTGCACTCGGTTTGCTGGCTTAAGGTCAGTATGTGTGGAGAATAGTTGAATTTGAATCACACCACCTTTCAACAGTTTTTCAATATGAACTTCGCACGAATGCCATGTCTGTGATATATAGAACAATTGAGTCCTGCAATACGAAAATACGTTTTGTCACACAACAAGGTGTTTTTGTAAAATAAACACATTCCTGAAGTTTATCCACATAACTTGAGTGCTTGTGACTTCTTCATTTCTCCGAGATTAAAATTTAATCTCAAGGGATATTAGTTTGGTAAACTGGAAAATATTTAAAAGATTATAACCAGCTAGATAAAATCAATTCTATTAATCGAATTCGAAACTTAAACGAGAAGGGGAATAACTATCTTAAACGTTACACGGTTTCCAAAGAGAAATATTTTTAGTCAGACAATATTGAAATGCATTTTATTACGAATAAAGAAATAAAACATCTGTCTCATTATTTAATTTACAAACCTTGCAGACTTCATATTACTTTTATAACACGTTTAATCTTCTTTCTTATTGCACTGAATTTGAACTTTAAAATATATTTATAGATTACTCGGTATGTTATATATTATCATAATGATTATGCACATTTATCGAAAATCGCTATCTATGTCTTTGCTTTCGCATTTAAAACTTAAACATAATTTACCTATGTTTTTACACATATGTAAATTATGTGTAAAAACATGTTACATGTGTTTAAATCTTTAAATTCTACATAGACATTTTAAGAATCTATACAGATTTTCATTATTGATTTTGTATCAACTTCATTATACTTTTAATCACATTTCTCTTGAAATTGGTAAAGATTATCAAAATAAATTTATAATTTACACAGTATGTTACAAATAATCATAATGATTATGCATATTTATCGAAAATAGTTTTTGATAGCTTTGCTTTTGTATTTAAATTTTTAGCTTTGCATTTACACATTTATTTACACCTGCTTAAATCTTTAAATTGTATTTATCGATTTTAAGAATCTATACACATTCACATTATAGATATTGTATTAATTTCATTAAACTTATAATCACATTCTCCTGATACTAGGTGACATAATTAATTAAATTTATAATTTACTCAGTTTGTTACAAATAATCATAATGATTATACACATTTATCGAAAATAGCTTTTGATATCTTTGCTTTTGTATTTTAAATTTTAGCTTTACATAAATTGCACGCATTTTCACACATTTACTTACATGTGTTTAAATCTTAAAATTCTATTTATAGGAATTTATTATCTATGCAGATTCTCATCATAGATTTCCTATTAGTTTCATTATATTTTTAATCCCATTTCTCCTGATACAGGTTAAGATTATTAAAATAAATTTCTAATTTACTTAATATGTTACAAATAATCACAAATATTATACATATTTGTCGAAAATAGTTTTTGACAATTTTGCGTTTGCATTTAAAATTTAAGCTTTGTATAAATTACATGCGTTTTTACTCATTTATTTACATGTGTTTCTACACATTTATTTACATGTGTTTAAATCTCTTTAAATTCAATTTATGGGTTTTTAGAATCTATTCACATAATAGACTTTTTTCATTAATTTCATCATACTTTTAATCACATTTCTCTTCATACATACTGGTTGAGATTATCAAAATAAATATTTAAGCTGCTCAGTATGTTACAAATAATCATTATGATTAAACACATTTATCGAAAATCGATTTCAATATCTTTGTTTTTGCATTTAAAATTTTAGTATTTTACAAATAATGTATTTATATATATATATATACACACTATCTACTAGTAATCATCGTACCAATCTCAGGTTGATCTCGCCTCATGACAAGTGGCGCCATCATCCTCGAGGTAACAATGATCAACTCTTAAAAGTGTAAAAGCATAGGAAGCACATTGTTATCAGGCAAGTCATCCCCACTCTATAATTCCACCTCCACCTAACTTTACTGTAGGAACGATACATTCTGTCAAAAAGCATTCTCCAGGCATATGAACACCGCCATCTGAATGATGGAGATTGATTCTTAATTCGCTCATAGTCTGAAAGAGATTTATCTATAAGAATCTTAAGTTGAAACAGAAGGCATGCAACTTGATTAATTTGATGAATGAGCTCCAACCATTAACTAAACTTGGTCAATTAGTTCAAGAAACTTTCAAATCAAAATGCTCCAACTAATAAAAAAAAAATCTCTAATTTTTGTGCTCTTTTTTTTTTAAATTTTGTGTTTTTTTTTCCTTTTTGGTTTTTGTTGCTATTTGCTATTTTTTTCCCTTTTCAATATTAGAACTAACTAATATTAGAACTATCGGCTATTTTTTTTTTCATTTTTCTCTCTGTCTTGTCCTTCAGTCTTGATTCATTCTTCTAGAGAACCTCTTTCAATGATGTCCGACAATTATGCCATTCCCGAAATTAGAAATTATCCTCATTTGCATGGGTGTCAAAATACTTATTGGTAGATAGTGTATATACTGCATGCAGAATTGCGTAACTTATAATTTAAAAAACCCACGTGTTTTATTACGATAATTGTTATATTAACGCAATTTAAAGTTTCAATAAACAAAATTAAGCTAACACAATAAGGAGTTTGAAATTATTTAATTTAGATAACTGTCGCATTTAAAACGATTTTAACTAAACATGAGTGTTAGCCTAGTTTTACTCACAAAAACTTCAAATTTCAAAAGATAAAAAGATATCAAACTCCTGTGTTGCTTGAAGCTGTGACATTAACACGAGAATGACTGGAGTGGTCATTTTGACGACAAATCAAATTTGAGAGAGACGCTAAGCCCTTAAATAATTTTGCAAGCTTCCTTGACTTTTGTTTATTTTCCTAAATTTTTGAGAGCACATAAAATACTTTAAAAAGCACATAAAATACTAATTTATCTAAAAAGACCATTGCAGTCAATATGACCGCTATAGAGATTTGAATGTGTAATTTATATTTATCACTCTGTTTCACTTCCATTGCTTATCTTTATTTTATTCGAGCACATTCCTAACTAGATCAACATTGCACAGGGTTTTATTTATATATTTTTTTTTACAAAGGAAATCCATCTCCTGCTATCTGCTGTTTTCCAATCACTCCTAATTGCTTACGTAATAATCGATTGTTTATATTAATTTCGTATTGAGATATGAGCTCGTAATTGGTTTAGAAATGACAAACTTGCCCAACCATCTAAATAAACTAGAGTAATTTCTTCTGAGAGTAAATTTTTAAGTTGTTGTAAATTTTTCTGAGAAAATCTAATTTGTAGGGAAAAATTAATAAACAGGGAAAATAACAGGTAAACTAATAAAATTTGATAAACAGCTGTTGCCGTTAAAGATTAAGAACGTTAAAAATTAATTCAGTGAATGAGAAACTAAGAAATTTGGATTATATTTATAGTTGGCTGTGGAACTGAACACCAAATATTTTTTGAATAGTTTGATAAAATTAAGAAAAAACATCGACAGAAGTAGCTTGGAGAACATACAGTTGTGTTCCTTTTTAGGGAAGAAATGTACCAACAGATCTAAAATCCTTCTTACTCCTTAAGGACAAAAATAATTTTGGTAGTCTTTACAACACTGCTAAACTATAAAGAAATCTCATAAATTAAAGCAGCTAAGACTACCTAGGATTTTTTTCAAAATAGGATATTTTAGTTCAGGATCAAATAACTATTATTAAATATCCATGTAAACTAAATAATAATGTCTGCATCTTGAGTACTATACATAAATATGGGATTTTTAACATAGTATATAATTCTAAAAATCCCTCTGAAAAAGTAAATTCTTTTATTGTGTATGCATCTTAGCGTGGATAAATTCCAAATAAGCCGATTGTAAGCGACACGAAGGATTTTTAGAACATGGCTAAATTTTATTTCGCGAACCTAAAGTTTGTTAATTAGCCAATTTTTCTGAATTCTTTTACAGCACAGCGTGTTACTCTTAACAATATTCTCAATATTTTGAGTCAATGAATTGAGACTGTTTTATTTTAGAGACTTTTATTTTTGTTTACTTCATTAAAGCACCCTGCTTTGTCACTGTTTGAAACTGCGATTAATATGCGCCACCTGTCAGCCGACACAAAACAAAACAGTTTGTCATGCCTAAAACCTAGCGAAAAATGCCTAGCCTTTTTTTTCTAATCATGTGCTAATATCTACAACTGTTTTATGATGTTTTCTTGAAAATAAAGGTAATATTTTATATAGTACAAATAATGCCATTAAGAATACTCCTGAATGTTAAAAATATTAAAAATGACTTTTTTTAAACTTTTTATATTTAAATTAAACTTTAGAGACTTTTTAACTTTAAATATTTAAATTAAAAATCAAATATTTATGTCCATTTTCTTATTTCGACCAAAATGACAACAATGAGCATTCTAGGTAGGTAAAAATATCAGTCGTTCTAGTGTTAATTTTCTTTCCAAACATAAAATTGCACATTTTGAGGACATTGACAGATTTGAAATAATATAATGGCAGCATAAACATAGCTATGTAGCCATAATTCTTCCATTACACAATGTGAGAGCTTTTGGAGCCTCTTGAGCACTGTAATACAGTACTTGTAAATGAATGAGTTGAAAAGTAAATAACATCTTGTTTGAAAGTTAACATTGAGGTTTTATGAATATTAGCGCCGAGACAATATTTAAAGATTATTTTCATATATTGATTACAATGTTTCGATAAGTCGATTACACAGCACAAATAATCTGAGAATTATATTTGACATCTTATTCTTATCACACACTGGCTTGAAGGATTAAAAAAGCTTTGAAACCTTACAAAGAAAATATTTTCCCACTGTAGCAATGGGAAAACCACAAGGAAAAAAAAGGTCCTACAAATTTGCAATCCAAAAATTGAATAGCTTTCAGTTCTGAATGCAGTAATATTTGTAAACCAATGAAGGGAAAACTGAAACCTCATATCAACAGCTTGGGAGGTAAATTGAAATTTAAAAGCAGAAAATGTGAAAAAACATGATGACCACGGCCAAAATTATTGCTCCCACCACGATGGTACCTGCAATGTGATATGATCTCATTTCTGGATCCATGCAATAGGAATTCCGACGAGATGATGCTTCATTAATTGGTTCCATGGGAAGTCGGGAAGTTGTACTTCTTTGATTTTCTAAAAACAGAAACAATTTATGTCATGATCTAGAATTTACTTAGCAATTTTTTTTTAAATATCCAACCCATAAGAAGTAATTTTAATTTTCCCATAATAAAATTTCAAAAAAAATTAAATAAAGCCCCTTTCACTGTAACAAGTTTTTCGAATTTTAATTTTCCGAAACACTACAATTTGTTACATGTAACTTTGAATGGAACATATATGATTTGAAATTGACAAAAGAATAATTTTGTTTAGTTATGTATATATATATATATATATATATATATATATATATATATATATGTATTTATTTATTTATTCATTTACATGAATATCACAAATAAAGAGAGTTAAAATAATTTTTTTTTTTAAATTTCCAATGAGCTGCACAATCGGTCTTGCCGATTAGCAGACCTAGTGCGTTCTCCAGAGGTGGTATCCACTCTTTCAGAACCACCACAATGGATGAGATATCGTTGGTCATGTTAATTTGGACGTCTAGTTTCTGCCACACTAGATGGCAGCACCGAGACTCTAGTGTTGGATGCTAAAGTGCACTAGGAATTTAATTTTGCCGGAAATGCCAAGAGCCAATAAGGCACTCCAGGGATCTTTTACATGCCGACATACGACATAATCATACGACATGGTCGCTGAGGATTTTCTGCATCCCGAAAATCCGGTGTCTGGACCGGAGATCGAACCCGCAGACTTGGGCTCAGAATGCCGACGACAAACCAACTGCCCCACCCAGTCTCAAAAAAAATTAGACAACAACCATTTTGCCATTGGGTTACCTGTGATCACCCTTCGTCAATCACAATTATTTAATTTTTTTAAAAATTACAATTGATTTTAAATTATTTATTTTCATTGTAACAAGTTTTAAAAACATAACTGTAAACAAAGTAATTGCGGAGTTTCAGATAACCTTAGAAATATTAATCTGATGACGTAGTCCACTTATGCTCTCACAATCACGTGGATCATTCAAATAACCTGGCAAGAGGGATAAAAAATATTTAAGTAATACCGAACGCGAAATTAACTAACCTTGTTTTTATTAGAGCTATAAGCTAGCAAACATCTTTTGATGCTATCTTTAAAATACTTGACAAACTGAATTCTCTATAATTTACTTTAAAACAATCTCTTCCGTTAAGCCACTGAGATAATTTCAATTTTTAAATGTCACTGATTAAAAAATATATTTAAAAAATCGAATATCAGGTTTTTTAATTTGTTCACTTCTCTACTCATGCAGCTTCATGCTGAATCTCGTATTTTGATAGGTTGGTTGTGGATATGGTTTACCTGCTATTTTTCATACAGATACATATATATTCCTTATTTTATTATATGTACTAGATGAATACCAGTTCCTCCTAGAGAGGGGAAAGCGCAATCAGTACTGAGTAGCACTACAAAATCAAACACAAAGCTTTCAGACAAATACCGACACAAACAATAAAGCTAAAATGATTCCAATGGTTTTAATTTATTTATTATCATTTGTTGCACTTCTCGGTGGCTTTACGTTATTGGATTAAGCAAAATATGCCTTTGGTAGTTCATCTCATCAAAATAAAGATGAACTGAATTTAGTATCATCTGGCATTATGCTGTTGCTAAAAGCTAATCATGATATTTAAAACTTACCTCAGTTAGGCTATATTCTCCTGTACTTTTATCTGCGAGGTACTACAAGAAATCTATCATAAAAATGCACAATATTGGTGCAGCCATAATCGATACCAAATTTTCTCTAAAATATGTTGTACCTTACTCTGAAATATGTTGTATATTTGGTACCTGTAAAAACTGCACCATTGACGTCAGTGCCCATTACCAAATTTAAGCATCATTGGTGTCTATAATAGTATGACGATTTTTTACGGTACCCAGTAACGAATAAGTACATTTTCTCCATAAATTCTTCCTTTTTAGCTTATGGCTTATTTCATTTATTTCAATTAGTTGCTATTACCCAAATAATTTGAGCATCATTGACGTCGGTAACAGTTTGCCGATTTTTTACTGTCTTAAATGAATTAGTACCATTTCTCCATTTATTTTGCCTTTTAGTACATATTTTATTAATTTAATTCATTACTTGTTTTCATAATAATATTAGTAGTTTTAAGTAAATCATAGTAACACGTTGGGGTAACACGTTGGGGTAATGTCAAATGTCTGAATTTCAATATTAAAACCTTCGCTTTACTATGAGCTTTCCCATCCAAGTTCGAATCCCAGCTGTGGCTGGTCGATACGAATTCCGCATCCGACTTGCACCGACCACAGTGCTGACGTGAAGTATCCTCAGCAGTAGACGGATCATGGGCTTGAGCCCTCTTGTCGTCAGGCTAACAGTGGGAAGTTCTTATGGTCATGTAATGCAAATGCTGGTTAGTTTCATCAAAAAAGTCCCCCACGAAGGAAAATTTCTCAAAATACTTGAGCCAGGAGTTCCCTTGTCATCTGGAGTAGGTTGAACATTAGCAGTCGTAAATCCGAAAATTGTGTCGGCAGTTCAATGATAGTTATAAAAAAAAAAAATAAAGTAGTTTGAAAAGGAAAACCCTGCTTTTTGCATACAATTCAACCAAGTATTTGAATTTCAATATATAAAAATAATCCTCGTCTTAACTATGAGCTTTTCACTACTTCAAAATAAAAAGATTGTTTTTCTTCTTTCTATTAAACTAGAAATATCACTTTTTCTTTATTTTAATTAAATACAATTTTTTATGAATATTTTGCTAAGAAACAGGCATTCTAACTCCAGAAAGAAACTGTAACCTAAACGGAAATTTCGTAATTTTTCAGCCGACTTTCAACTAGATTTTTCAGAAACAGGCTACAGAAAATGAGATTCCACTAAATTGTCAATGCATCTAAGAGAAATATTAATTTCGTTTCACTGTCTCTTTTCGAAAAGCTGATCAGAATGATATCATAAATTTGAAACAATGTTTACAGAGATAGACATTATACGAAAAAGAGATTTAAGCAATATAATGGTATAAGGGTGAAAATTAACTAATATGTATCTATCGATCTATCGAAAATTAATCATTCCTTTCTGTTGGGTGCTTTTTGAAGCGCTAATCAGAATGATATAATGTTAAATTAAAAATTCAATGACAGTAATATTTGTTTCCAAATGCAATAAGCTTATATCTTTGTTTTAATTTTTTCTCTTAAAAAATTTCACTTTACTAGTTTCCTTTATGATAATAAACATTTTATTTGACTTATTTCATTTCACATGTTGTATTTTCATTTTACTGATTATAGCTTTAGACTTGAAAGTCTTAAGTAACAATTTTTTTTAAGATGTGAAAAACTTATTTCATCAATTAACTATTAAATGTAATATTCCATTTATCGTAATATTTTTACTTTATATTTCACTATTCGCAATTATTTTTGTTTTAGAAAGATTAGAAGCTATTAATTTAAAAGCATCATTTTAATAACGCAATGCATGTTCTAGTTAATCAAAGAATCACATCAATATCTTAAAAAAATAAAATCCTCGTTTAATTATGATTTTTTTCTGAATACAAAATTAAAAGATTTTTTTTCTTCAGATTAAGCTAACATGTCGGCTAGGAGAACCACTTTTTTCTCATTTGATCACATTTCTTAACAATACCAATACATGGTTTATCAAATATTGCACTTTTTTTGCATAAAACTCTACCAAATATTCGAATTTCAATGCATTACTTTACTATATCAACATTGTAATAGGCAAACGAGCAGTAAGATGTGAAAAACTTATTTTATCAATTAATTATTAAATGTAATATACCATTTATCGTAACATTTTTGCTTTATATTTCACTATTCACAATTATTTTTGTTTTAGAAATATTAGAAGCTATTAATTTAAAAGCATCATTTTAATAACGCAATACATGTTCTAGTTAATCAAAAAAATCACATCAATATCTTAAAAAAATAAAATCCTCGTTTAATTATTTTTTTTTTCTGAATACAAAATTAAAAGATTTTTTTTCTTCAGATTAAGCTAACATGTCGGCTAGGAGAACCACTTTTTTCTCATTTGATCACATTTCTTAACAATACCAATACATGGTTTATCAAATATTGCACTTTTTTTTTGCATAAAACTCTACCAAATATTCGAATTTCAATGCATTACTTTACTATATCAACATTGTAATAGGCAAACGAGCAGTAAGATGTGAAAAACTTATTTTATCAATTAATTATTAAATGTAATATACCATTTATCGTAACATTTTTGCTTTATATTTCACTATTCACAATTATTTTTGTTTTAGAAATATTAGAAGCTATTAATTTAAAAGCATCATTTTAATAACGCAATACATGTTCTAGTTAATCAAAAAAATCACATCAATATCTTAAAAAAATAAAATCCTCGTTTAATTATGATTTTTTTCTGAATACAAAATTAAAAGATTTTTTTTCTTCAGATTAAGCTAACATGTCGGCTAGGAGAACCACTTTTTTCTCATTTGATCACATTTCTTAACAATACCAATACATGGTTTATCAAATATTGCACTTTTTTTGCATAAAACTCTACCAAATATTCGAATTTCAATGCATTACTTTACTATATCAACATTGTAATAGGCAAACGAGCAGTAAGATGTGAAAAACTTATTTTATCAATTAATTATTAAATGTAATATACCATTTATCGTAACATTTTTGCTTTATATTTCACTATTCGCAATTATTTTTGTTTTAGAAATATTAGAAGCTATTAATTTAAAAGCATCATTTTAATAACGCAATACATGTTCTAGTTAATCAAAAGAATCACATCAATATCTTAAAAAAATAAAATCCTCGTTTAATTATGATTTTTTTCTGAATACAAAATTAAAAGATTTTTTTTCTTCAGATTAAGCTAACATGTCGGCTAGGAGAACCACTTTTTTCTCATTTGATCACATTTCTTAACAATACCAATACATGGTTTATCAAATATTGCACTTTTTTTGCATAAAACTCTACCAAATATTCGAATTTCAATGCATTACTTTACTATATCAACATTGTAATAGGCAAACGAGCAGTAAGATGTGAAAAACTTATTTTATCAATTAATTATTAAATGTAATATACCATTTATCGTAACATTTTTGCTTTATATTTCACTATTCACAATTATTTTTGTTTTAGAAATATTAGAAGCTATTAATTTAAAAGCATCATTTTAATAACGCAATACATGTTCTAGTTAATCAAAAAAATCACATCAATATCTTAAAAAAATAAAATCCTCGTTTAATTATTTTTTTTTTCTGAATACAAAATTAAAAGATTTTTTTTCTTCAGATTAAGCTAACATGTCGGCTAGGAGAACCACTTTTTTCTCATTTGATCACATTTCTTAACAATACCAATACATGGTTTATCAAATATTGCACTTTTTTTTTGCATAAAACTCTACCAAATATTCGAATTTCAATGCATTACTTTACTATATCAACATTGTAATAGGCAAACGAGCAGTAAGATGTGAAAAACTTATTTTATCAATTAACTATTAAATGTAATATACCATTTATCGTAACATTTTTGCTTTATATTTCACTATTCACAATTATTTTTGTTTTAGAAATATTAGAAGCTATTAATTTAAAAGCATCATTTTAATAACGCAATACATGTTCTAGTTAATCAAAAAAATCACATCAATATCTTAAAAAAACAAAATCCTCGTTTAATTATTTTTTTTTCTGAATACAAAATTAAAAGATTTTTTTTCTTCAGATTAAGCTAACATGTCGGCTAGGAGAACCACTTTTTTCTCATTTGATCACATTTCTTAACAATACCAATACATGGTTTATCAAATATTGCACTTTTTTTTGCATAAAACTCTACCAAATATTCGAATTTCAATGCATTACTTTACTATATCAACATTGTAATAGGCAAACGAGCAGTAAGATGTGAAAAACTTATTTTATCAATTAACTATTAAATGTAATATACCATTTATCGTAACATTTTTGCTTTATATTTCACTATTCACAATTATTTTTGTTTTAGAAATATTAGAAGCTATTAATTTAAAAGCATCATTTTAATAACGCAATACATGTTCTAGTTAATCAAAAAAATCACATCAATATCTTAAAAAAACAAAATCCTCGTTTAATTATTTTTTTTTCTGAATACAAAATTAAAAGATTTTTTTTTCTTCAGATTAAGCTAACATGACGGCTAGGAGGACCACTTTTTTTCTCATTTGTTAACAATACCAATACATGGTTTATCAAATATTGCACTTTTGCATAAAACTCTACCAAATATTCGAATTTCACTGCATTACTTTACTATATCAACATTGTAATAGGCAAACGAGCAGTCAATGACTTGATTCGAACCTGGCTCATGTCACTGTGAGGCAAACGCTTTGTCCTCTGAACCACGGCAGCTCTAATGGTGAGGTACGAAAAAAAATTTTAAACTGTTTTTATCTTAAATGTCTTACTTATAGAAATCATGTTCAAGTGTAAAAACATTTAAAATTGTATTGGCCAACAATAAAAAAAATGTCTGGTAATTTAACTTAACGAAAAATTATATCAAGCAAATTCTGTCATTTTAGCAAAAGAATTCATTTTCTTAATATAAACCGGTTATTTTAAACGAACAAGAACTCTATAAAACGACTATGTCAGCATTGTAGTCGGCGCACGAGCAGTCAACGGTTTGATTCGAACCAGGGTAAAGGTGAGCGCCTTGTCCTTTGATTCACGGCAGCTCTAATGCTGAGTTAAGAAAAATCTCAAACTGTCTTTATTTTAAATGTTTTACTTATTTAAGGGTAAAAGCGTTTAAAACTATATTAATCAACCATTAAAAAAATGTCGGGCAAACAATTTAACGAAATGACAAATTGTATCTAAAGGCAGATAATAATCAGACAATGAAGCCGAATCGCAAGTTATTTATAATGCTCAAAACTTTGAAGTAATTTATGAAAAGTAGTAGCAAGTATAAAAAATAATCGCGAAATGATTTGAAAAAAGGTAAAGTTATCTTATGGTAAGCATAACTACATGGCTAAAATTAGAATTTGAATTGACTTTTTCAACAGTCAAATATACGGAGAAAGTCAGAATTTTTTGCAGCACTCGGTTAACCATTTTAAATTAAAAAAAAGTTTAGGAATTTTAATTTCTATTAATTTGCTTTCGATCTCATTCGATTTGGAATATATAAATAAGTTTGATCAAATACATTGCTTGTCTATATAGCGATGCGAAGCGTATTAAGTACAAAAGAGTACTTTTTATAAAAAAAAATTTTTATAACTTTTGAAATATTACTAATAGTTCCATTAACTTGGTTGCGGTTTTATTAGGTTCTGATCAAAATAAATGCATCGCAATCCCTAATATCACCACCTTTGAGCTGGCACATAAAGTTCTACACCACTAACAAGGGAAACTAGGGAAGTGTGACTCGCCAATTTTGAAATAAACTAGTGAGATGTATGCCTTATGAGGAATAATTTTAAGGGGAAACATTCGCTTCGGCCCATAGAAGGTCCTGTGAGAGATAAAAAAAAAATTCAATATATAGAAAAATCGGAATTTTATTACTTCAATGCAGACTATTAGTTATTGTAATTGCCTCATAATCCAATTAATTTGTCATTAATTGGATAATTAATTAATTTGCTAATTAATAAATTAATCTAAAATTAATTATTAATTAATTAATTATTAATTAATTAATTGATTTGCGATAACATACTCCAATTAATTTGGAAAGTTCCTTGAAAAAAAAATTTTAAAAAATTTGATGTAAATTTTTTTTTTTTTTAAAGTTAACCTAACAGGTTTTTCTGAAAAATTACAGAGATATAAAATTTTCGAAATCAATTTTGACAATAAATATGCATTATATAGTACGTAAGAGTACCGCAAAATTAATTGGAGTATGAGACAATTACAATAACTAATAGTCTGCATTGAAGTAATAAAATACCGATTTTTCTATAGATTGAAATATTTTTTATCTCGCACAGGACCTTCTATGGGCCGAAACGAATGTTTCCCCCTAAAATTATTCCTCATAAGGCATACATCCCACTAGTTTATTTCAAAATTGGCGAGTCACACTTCCCTAGTTTCCCTTGTAAGTTCGATGTAAACATGAGTAAAATGGAAAAGGAACTAAGGAAATTTAAATCTACCCCATTACCTAAAAAAAATAATAAGTGGTGCATATGCTAAACATAGCTACCGCTTTTAATAGTTTTTCCGTCCCGCTCTGGTCTGAGGCTAATAAATAATGTTGTTATGTCAAAACAGTAAATACGTCCAAAATACGGTATTAAATGCTTCTTAAACTGTTAATAATATTTTTTTTTTAATCATTTGCTTCAATTTGATCTAGTTTAAGTAATCCTAAAAAATCCGCAAGATCTAAAACTTTACGTCAGCACAGCATTATTTTGCTTTGGTTATATTGATGCAATATTAGAAAGCACTCTTTTTTGCGGATATAATCGTGTGAGCTGAGGAAAAGATTATATCTTTTATTTTCCAGATTTTTTTTAAATGTTTAGTCTTTTTTCCGGTTTTTTGTTATTTTTATTATTATTTCTTTCTTTTCTCCCCCTTTTTTCATTGTTCTGTAATTTTTCCCTTGTTTTCGTTACATTTTGAACTTATATACATATATATATATATATATATCCCCACAGCAGTGAGATTTAGATTGTGACTGTAAGATCTACATTGTGATGGTAACTTCAGATATTATATTGCAATATTATATTGCAATACAATTTACAACATTCTCATAACTGTTTATTTATTCAATGATCATATTATAAGTTAGGCATTACTGAGTTTTTGAAATGAAAATGTTCTTTAAATTGATAATATTATAAGAAAAGTTGAATCAGTAACTAAAACTGTATGAACTGATTTTGCTTCTGCGAATCTTAAGGTTTATTTTTCAGCACATTTCATACTAGGCTGTTTTGGACGAAAGCAATTAATGATCCTCAAAATTGTGTAAAATTTCAGTTTCTTACTACTTTAAGGTCAATTTTAAGCTGGCGTCAATTACGCACCACACATATGTTTATTGTTTAGGTAATCATTAGTATGCATTTAGAGAAATACATATCATTGTGATTCACTGTTGGTACTAGTAGATTTTGCTGGTCAAAGTCATTAGCCAAAGTCATTTTTTAGCTTTTTCTTATGTAACCTTTGATCTTTGATAGGAAGATCCACTGAGCGTATTTAAGTCTTAATAGTTAGGGTGAACATAGTGGAATATAAAATAGTGGTTAGTGGTGTGATTCACTTGTAAAAACGTAGCGCCACTTGTAAATCGATGTGCTTTTCTTAGAATTTGAGAGGATCTGCAGTTTTCCTATCTGAAAATTACATCCAGAAAATCTACAGTAGAAAAATTATTGAAGTTATTTCGAAGAATTTTACAGATTTCTTAAAGACAGAAAAAATTTTGCACTTTTCCTTCAATTTAATCTGAAAAAAAATGTCTTTCAATATTTTCTTCTCTAAATTTTCTTTAGAATTTTTGATGACAGAAAAATTCTAAAGAAAATTTACTTTTCTTTACTTCTTAAATTTACTTGTCCTAAACTTTCATTTGCATGAAAATTAAATAGTTATAAGTCAGAGAGAAATTGTAAATGATCAATTTTTTATTTATTCATGCTAAAATAAATAATTTTTTTGAAAATTTAAGTTTAAATTCTGACTAGTTTTCTTGCACTGAATTATCACTTCTCGTTTCTTTAATCAGTTCTAACTTAGCTTTTAATGATCAGAATTTTAAATTACGGTAGTTTCAGATCCTATTCTTTGAAAAAGAGTATTAAAAAATTGTTAATTTTATGGATATGGAATATAACATCGTTAGCAGTCCTCTTAGTTTAAAATCCATATATCATCGTAAGCTATTTTACAAAAATCAAACATGATTTCTGAAATTCAAATATATAAAAGGCTTACCCGGCCGTATTGGAATTTCCATTAGCAGTGCAGTATACTGTGCCTCTATTTGAGCTTCAGGTAAGTTAACTGTAGAAAATAAACTCACGTTAACTGAGTACTAACGTAAACTTAATTTAAAATAGGGGAGAGTTGGATAAAACGGGATAGTCGGACAAAACGGGATACGCCACTTAGGGACCAGACTATTGCAGCTATCTAGTGAACAACGACAGAAACGTGTTATTCGACCGTGATTATATCATTCTCAGTGCGTCCCGCCTCGAGATCACTATTTGATAGAAAGTTGTAGGCCTCAGAATTTTTTTACTTTATTTTTTTGCCATTTTCTACATTTACGTGCGTTGTTTTTTACATTGTACTGCCTACATATATGGGAATAAAATTCCGGTGAGTATTAAATTTAATTAACCATTTATTTACCAATATTTTTATGCGCAGTCTATCTAATTTTCTTTTCACATTTACGCAGCAACCATGTTTGTTTCAAAAAGTGACGGAGTCGGACAAAACGGGATAGAGTTTTTCATGTCCCGTTTTATCCACCTATTTATTTATTGGATTATTACATTTTAAAATAGCCATATATTAATGTAGGCCTAGGCTTTTTAAACAACTTATTTATATTAACTATATATATTTTTTGAATAATTTAGTCTCTTTATATAGTAATGCAAAATTTGTTTATTAACGTTCATTATTAAGCATTTTATTTTCGACTCTAGGATTTCACATCTTTCTTTAGAACTAATTGTAATGTATTTCTCTGATGAAGACTTTTTTATGCATAAACAATTATTATACATAAGCAATTATTTATATATTTGCATTATTTATTATTTTATCTTTATATATATGCAAAAAATTAAACATTGTAAACCCTATCCCGTTTTATCCAACCCAGGTATGCTAAAACGGGATATGTAAGAGTTTGGAAATGAATTTTTTTTTCTATTTCGCTGTCATTAAAATTAGTTGAAAATATGTTTTTTGTGTGCTTCAATAAATGTTGTAGCTACAAAAAAAATAATGTATTGTTTTCCGAAACAGATATTCCGTAGTAAATAAAAACAATAATGGTATCCCGTTTTATCCAACTCTCCTATTTATTTTGTCTAAATCAAAATTATTATTAAATATCCATTAAAAGTGGAGAAAAAAGAAAGGAAGGAAAAGAAGAAAAAAAAGGTTCTACCTGCAGAAGACGCAGGTGTTGATGATGAGTCATCTTCATGATAACTGTAACATTAGATTTAAATGTATCAGAAGCTATATAAACATACTTTTAACTATTTAGTCATCATTAAAAAAATGGGATGTCACAGTGACCTATCTAATGAAAGTACGAGCATTAAGTTCTTATAATTGGAGGAGTTTGTGCTTGTGCTATGATTTTTAAATTTGGATAGGGGATTCGAGGGAGAAGTTTTGCCTTCTATTCTAAAATTCTTTAAAATTTTTGAATTTTGGAGGGAATTTTGAATAATGAATTTTTTCTCTTTCTCCTTCAGCATTAGTCATTGCTAGAAATTAATTTGCAGATTATTCAGAGTTTTAAAATCTTTCAAAGACTAAAACGCTCCGTTGCCTGCTTGTTCCGAACACCAACTACTTGCTCTGCTCGCCATTTTTCAGTAAAAGTCATTTTTCTTTAATAAAAAATAAAAAAAAGAAGGAAAGAAACAAAGATTATTTGCTTCAAAAATATAAAGTTGTTTTAACTTTGTAAAATAACACTTTGTTAGTATGTTAATCGTTTCAAAATGAACTGTTACTTGAAAAATAATCTGTGTTTGAAACATATATTCAAACTGAGGATTATATAATATGTGGCATAAAATGATAGAAATGCATCTCATTTTGATGTGTGACGAAATAAATGAGAATTTTCTTGTCAACAATCTCTAACATTAACTTTTTATTATTTAAAAGTTCAAATTCATCTCTCTTGAAAACTTTGCATATTTTTAAAAATTTCAATGCATGTTGTGATTAATATCTGGTAAATTCAAATCTCTTCCTCCTAGTTTTCAACTTCTCTTTTGTGTTTACTTAGTATTTTTATTTGTCTAAGTGCCGGCATGCTATGTCGAATCTCTTATAACCTAATAACCATTTGAGTTGAGGTCCTGAAACTTGGACATCGACTACAAGGTGGAATTTTAGTCCCCGATTGTGAAAAAATTTTGGATAAAGCGAACAAATTTTTGTATCCGACAAAATCTATACAAATTACAATTGGTTCGTTCAAGAGATATGTTTAAACTATGATTTTTTTTGTCTTAGTACAGCATTTATCATCGTTTTAAATCCAATTACAGACGATTATTTTATGAGTTAATTGCTCGCTCCTTAATGTTAAATTTTTTTTCAGATGCTCAGTGATAAACGTGGATCAACATCTGCAACACCTAATTAGTATTTCCAAATTTCTTTGAAATCGTGTGTTTATTTCGTTTCTCAAACGTAGTTTTACAAATTTAAACACTTTGAAATATACAGTAATTGAAATAAAGAAAAATGAGTTCTGTGCTATTTCTAATAACGTCAAATATTCAAGGATTGCAACAAATACGAGTAATAATGAGAGTTAAAATTAAGAACTATTTTAACAAAAATAATTAACTAAAATCGAACAGAAAGTATGAAACTAAATAAATTGAAAGTAATGGAAATTGAAATAAAAATAATTAAGTTCTGTACCAAAATGCAAAAATAATGGAAAACATTGCTGGTTTGGGGGGAAGTTTGACTAGCATGAGTTGACTACCAGCAATAGTATCCTTTACTATGCTGAATGATAAAGATTTTGGTAGCTAATCTTTATTGCAATCAGTTGAGTACAAAAAAATGTGTTATTTTCTTATATTTTAATTTAATAACATAATGTCTCCGAGAAGATCAAGGAACAATTATAAATACAAAAATCTTAAATATTTATTAACTCTTTCGGTACATGCATTTAAGTTATGTACTTGATTTTGTAGAGCTGCTTAAAACCGGTTTATCTTTCCTTTTCACCTCGTACTGTAACAAACTCCTTATCATAATACCATGAAATACACCATCACTATGGATGCAAGCCTTTTTTACCATAAAATTTTACGAACAAAAAATCTGGTATACCGTAATGTTAACAGTAGTATTTATTATAAAATAACTGAATTACTTAAGATGAATAATAATTACTGCAAAATATACGGTATAAAATTTGATGGTGAAAAGGGATTTTAAGGTAAAATTATTTCACGGATGATGCTGTACTTTTTACCGTAATTTGATCTGCAATTACTTACTGTATATTCAGCTAGTGTAAAAGTAACGAATTTTCTAACGGAAGAAATTCAATATATATTTAAATCTACATATAAGATTCTGCATATAAGATTTATACTTCATAATTAACTTTAAAGTTCTTATATAAATTAAACAAAATGATCATGTGCTATTTCGAAGACTTTTAAAATTTCATTTAAGAAGTACGTGTACAGATAAAACTAATCACGCAATTTTATGGTGAGTTATTTAGGAATAAAATAAAAAATATATAATTTTTATCAGTTTAAAAAATAAAGTTTGTGAGGGACTTTTTATCATATTAGCATAAAACCGCATGATTCAGTTGCATGGACGTAATTACAATAAGTTTACATATTAAAATGCATTATTAAAAAATATAGAAAATTAGCATAATATAATTTTGGTACATAAATTATAGAAAGAAAATATAAATCATTTAATTTTCCTGAAAAACCAAATTTTTCATCTGTGTTCAAAATGCTTTAAATGACTCATACTACACTTTTGTGATACAACGAATAACATCATACATTTTACAATAAAGAACATTTAAATCGAAATTTTTTTTTTGAATAAGGAACAAAAATCTCATCAAAAATCAAATATAGTCAAACAGGCTTATAACAAGAATGTGACAATTTGCACTTTATTTGAACGATAAAAACTATTTATCCTGAAATCGAGTACAGTCTAACCTCGCTAACAACGAAAATGTAAGGTACGAATCAATTCGTCCCGTATATAATCTATAAAAATTATTTAACCCAAATTTATGTTGTTGTTATTTTTAATTTACTGTTTTTTCATTAATTATAAAAAAGGAAAAAAAACAATCTTTTTATTACATCCTTCAACAATTATGCAGGGTGTTACGTTTTGACAACTCTTAATACAACTATTTTTATGCGTTTTCAAGAATGAATTAAAAAATGTATAGGTGCACACATTTATTTTTAATATTTAAGCGAAGATAAAACAAAAACACTATTTAAAGATGAATGCTTTTTGACCTCTCAGAAAATGAGACTGAAAACATCAACGAATATCTACTAACGAATGACTACTGAGAAAGATAAGAATGAAAATATTAACGAATGACCACTGGCTATTGGACGGCGGGTGACTATTAACCAATGCACTGTGGACCAGAAGAAGTAAAAAATTTATTTTCAACTAAAATATATGTAGGCAATAATTAATATATCCCAAATTAAGTATTCATAATCATTCCAAACATTATAATTTACATTTTGGACCGACGAGAGTACAATTTAATGAAAAATATGTTAACTAAAATCGTTTTAAATGTAACTCTTAAATTTTTATTTCAGAAATATGTATAGGAATTTCACCTTACTGTTCCTTTTTTATCAGAGTAATTAGTCTGAAATTATAGTACAATTTTTCAATTTGTTGGATTAGTTAATACTCTCGACAAACTTACAGTTTATATCTTATCATTTGACATTTTACAATACTTGAATGACTTTCGAAAATTAGTTCCAAAAAGTTCCACGAGGTAATTAGCTAAACTTTTTTTGTTGTCTTCTTTGATGTTTCTTCTTTCGAAAAAATCAGCCCCATTTTGTCCGTATGCAAAGGTGGACTAAATATACCGAAAAACAAAAAATATGTTTTTTTTCATGTTTTCGCTTTATTTTGTAATTAATTCGAGTTATTTTGTAATATTACTTCGGAAATATGATTTGCTTTTCATTTTTAATATGAAATTACGAAAATTATTATATTTTCATTACTATATTTAATTATTTAAACGTACTACAATATATTTTTATTTTTGCTCTCCATATTTCCATCGCCCTTTTGCTTTTTTGGGTATTTTTAGTGTATTTCAAAATTTTAACTATGAATTCAATTTACCTGCACATAAAAACTCCTAAATACAAATTTTATCGAAATACTAATTTTGGCCACGAAACCTTGGATGCTGGCCCACTGTGCAATGGTTACTCGGTAAAATAAGACTGAAAACATTAATGAGAACTCTTAAAAATGAGACTAAAAACATCAACGAATGACTTCTTTTCTCGTCAACTTCTATTTTAATACGAAAATCAAACAGTTATGTTTCGAAGTTTGATATTTTAAGTTAATCAATTCTTACCCCATCGGACAGCTAGGCCGAATGACTTTGGGCTTCATCTTCACCAGTTGAAATATTTTATCCTTTGTCTAAAATTACAAAAATAAATAAATAAACAACAAATTAATATTTAAAAAAATATTTAGAAATCAGTCTTAGATTACTTAAATTATCAATGCTATTTATACTTTGGCTTCAGTAATTAGTTCTAATGGTACCACTTTTTTATTTGTAAGATTCTTATTTGTCGATTCCTATTCGTTTTTGCCTCTTGAATAAAAAGAACTATTAACACATTTTTAATTTTTTTCATTTTCTCATAAATATTGTTAGTTTAAAATTGAATATTTCACTGATAACCTTCAATTTTTGATAAAATATATGGATGAATATTAAGAAAGTGGGTCAGTAAGTATAAATAGCATTGATTAACTAAATTATCAATGCTATTTATATTTTGGCTTCAGTTATTAGTTCTAATGGTACCACTTTTTTATTGGTAAGATTCTTATTTGTCGATTCTCATTCGTTTTTGCCTCGTGAATAAAAAGAAACTATTAACACATTTTTAATTTTTTTCATTTTCTCATAAATATGGTTAGTTTAAAATTGAATATTTCCCTGATAACCTTCAATTTTTGATAAAATATATGGATGAATATTAAGTAAGTGGGTCAGTAAGTATAAATAGCATTGATTAACTAAATTATCAATGCTATTTATATTTTGGCTTCAGTTATTAGTTCTAATGGTACCACTTTTTTATTGGTAAGATTCTTATTTGTCGATTCTCATTCGTTTTTGCCTCGTGAATAAAAAGAAACTATTAACACATTTTTAATTTTTTTCATTTTCTCATAAATATGGTTAGTTTAAAATTGAATATTTCACTGATAACCTTCAATTTTTGATAAAATATATGGATGAATATTAAGTAAGTGGGTCAGTAAGTATAAATAGCATTGATTAACTAAATTATCAATGCTATTTATATTTTGGCTTCAGTAATTAGTTCTAATGGTACCACATTTTTATTGGTAAGATTCTTATTTGTTGATTCCTATTCGTGTTTGCCTCTTGAATAAAAAAAAACTATTAACACATTTTAATTTTTTTTCATTTTCTCATAAATATGGTTAGTTTAAAATTGAATATTTCACTGATAACCTTCAATTTTTGATAAAATATATGGATGAATATTAAGTAAGTGGGTCAGTAAGTATAAATAGCATTGATTAACTAAATTATCAATGCTATTTATATTTTAGCTTCAGTTATTAGTTCTAATGGTACCACTTTTTTATTGGTAAGATTCTTATTTGTCGATTCCCATTCGTTTTTGCCTCTTGAATAAAAAGAACTATTAACATATTTTCATTATTTTCATATTCTCATAAATATAGTTAGTTTAAAATTGAATTTTTCACTGATAACCTTCAATTTTTGATAAAAAATATGGATGAATATTGTTATGTTGAACTTTATTTTAAGAGAGTAGGATATATATGTAAATATGAACATTTTTGAGTCATTCATTTATGATAGACATATTAACAAAATGAACTTGCCTAAAGCTACTATGAATACACGTTTTATTAATAAATTTGATGATTTGAAAAATATCAACTTTAAAAAATACAGATGGTGAAAGAGAAGAAGTTATTAAAATTTCCTCAAGGAATTTAATACCAGTAGGAAATCGATGTATTCCGCGAAAGATCATGTAATGTAAAAACATTATACGTCTAATTTAAAATTGCTCGTAAATCTCTTTTTTTGGTAACAGCAGCTATAAAATAAATACAAAGTTTATTTAACTGTTAATATTTCATTAAAGCAACAGGTATAAAGTTACATATTCTACAACATCACAATCGAACCACTTAATGATACATGAGATGATATAATGTAATATAGTATTTCTTAACTGAAGGCTATTACTCTTTCAAAACTTCTCACAGGGAAAAAAATATTCAAAGGCAATTTTACTTAATGTTAGGTTTCTACCAATGCAAAAAAAAAAATAAATAAATAAAAGTTAATTTGTGAAAATTTTGAGTCCAACTACCCTCCAAGAAAATATTTAGCAAAGCTCAATTTCTAAGAAACAATGAAGTTAGAAAAATGTTTTATTATAGAAAGCAATAGTTATCTCCATTCTTTCTTCTTGTATCTCATTCCATCTTCTCATTCCTTACAAATGAGTAAATTATCTATTCTATTGATTACTGAAAACCAATTTGAAATAGTAAATAAGCACGGAATTAATTTTTCAGTATTTCTTTCTTGGTTTTCATTAGAAATTAAAACATCGGATTAATTCGAAAAAATAACAATAGAGAATGAATTATTTTTTGATCATAATTGTAATTAAAAATGATCCATTTATTTTTGATAATAAAACTATATTAAAATCAATATCACATTTCTAATTAAATTTCTTGGTACTGGAAAATATTTAAAGAATGATCTGTAAGTATTCATATAAAGTTGAAATCAATATTTATTGATTTTTTCTCGTTAAAAACATAAACTTATTGGATATTAAATAGTTTTGACAAAAAGGTCTTACTTTCCTTTGGGAATGAATGTTATTTTATGATTTTTTTATAAAAAAGTAACATTAACTTTGTATTTTTGACAATGTTCATATATATATATATATATATATATATATATATATATATATATATATATATATATATATATATATATATATATATATATATATATATATATATATATATATATAGATATATATATATGCATTGCAAGCATTTCTAGCATGTATGCAGAGGGTATTATTTCCAAAAATAATTTTTTCCGTCAATAATTTGTTTCTCACATGAAAATCTGTCATTTTCGTTGGCCACTTTTTTTCAGTAATTTATAACCAAAACAGATAGCTCCAGAAATCAATATCTTTAGGCTAAGAGATTGATTAGAATACCGTCCTATTGGAACGTGTCTAATTGCAGGAATAAAGAACCAACTTTATGAGTCAAAATGTATTTCAAAAAATTTTATAAGGTGAGTAGGTTTTTAGGTTGTCACTTTCCTGTCATCATTAATAACATAAACTATTTACATTTACCTTAGTTATTTCAAGAAATCCTGATGTTTTCTGTAGAAAGCAGAAGTCTCAGGCCAAAATGTTAAATTAAAGTAATGTTAAATGCTGTAAGATGGCAAAATTGTCATTATCCTGGCTGTAATTTTCCTGGCTTGCAAATTCCAGGGCAATAACACATTTATAAGAAAATTTTTTAAACACTATAATGAAAAGAGGGAAAGCAAGTATTTACCTAATATCCAGTTTATGAAAGATTGTAATATGATCGCATGTAATTAAAGTTACTTATTTATTAAATGATTGATTTTTACACACAATTTTATTCTGTACATATCAACAATAGAAACATTTTTGATTCTTTCTACAGTGGATCAAAGAATTAATTTAAACAAATCATGGTCCATCTAACGCAAAGGTGTTAGATTTTTTTTTGAAAACACAGATAGCTAAAAATATAAAGGATAAACTAAGAACATCACTGTACAATTTTATTCTGTCATAGTCTTTAAGCGCTGCTTTGATGTATAAATTAAGGAATGTAGTAAAGTTGTAAAATGAAATGATTTGAAATATTTTAAATTTAAATAATATTATAAAATAATTTCTGACGTAAATTAGTATAAAATTAATTAAAAAATTCCAAAGATTATCATTTTTATTGTAGAAGTTTTTGAAGTCGTTCATAAAGATATTAAAACGAATAATAAAGTTAACTTTATTATTCGTGCTGGGAAACAGACTACTGATCACTTTAAATGGTCCGGGAAAAAAGACTGTGTTAAAATTTCTTAGAATACCACAAGTTCAAAAATGTTTGCTCCTTACCCAATATCTCACAAGCATTTTGCTTCCTTTGCAAGCTTCAAGATTAATGAAATCTTACAATTTTTTTTTGTTTTCTTTGTTTCAACAGTTTCTTTGCAAATTAAAGTGTAGTAAAATTAAAAACTACCTCATTGTGTGTGTTTATTATTTTTTGAATTTATTTACATAAAAAGTTAAAATTAACTTTTCAACTTTGTCTTTTTTGAGTTTAAGTTGAGTTACATTCTATTAGCTTTAAATGACTGTTTACTTAACTTCTAAGCTAATATGTCATTTTCCTGGCCTTCTAGTCATTTTCCTAGCATTCAAAATTTGGTGAGTTTATATTTTATTTTTTTTCTTGAGAAAATGTCAATAAACTACACTGCTGTGTGTAAGATACTAATAAATTTAGCTAAATAAATATACAAAAAAAAAATTTAGATTATTTTGAGGACTTTAAATGTGAAGAAATTTTTTGGACCGAAATGTCATGTTCAAAAGAATATGTATATATATATATATATATATATATATATATATATATATATATATATATATATATATATATATATATATATATATATATATATATATATATATATATATATATATATATATATATATATATATATATATATATATATATATATATATATATATATATATATATATATATATATATATATATATATATATATATATATATATATATATATATATATATATATATATATATATATATATATATATATATATATATATATATATATATATATATATATATATATATATATATATATATATATATATATATATATATATATATATATATATATATATATATATATATATATATATATATATATAAGGAGTTTTTTAAGAAATATGTGTTCATAATAAAAAATTTAAGCATGCTTAAAAATGATTAGCTTAAAAAACATGTGCAATAAGTTGGAAGTTGAACTGTTCACATAATTGAAACATTGATGCATTCAAAAACGAATACTTGAATCAGAAATTAATTTATAACTGCTAACGAAACGGAAACTTTTATGTACTCAAGGATGAGTACCTAAATTCAAATTCCCATAATTGAAAAGCTTCATGTGCTCAAAAATGAGAACGCGCTTCTCATACAAAATATGTATATACAAATATTTTAAGCACACATTATACACATTTTTGAGTACTTAATCTTAAGCACCCTGTTTTAACAGAATAGATATTAAAGATATTTTAGACAGTCTTATACATTCTTCTTCTTCTTGGGCACTACAGCCTATGACAGGCCAAGGGTGTCCCGATAAGTTTTAGCCATCTTGATCTATTCTATGCTGGCCTTCCAGTCAGTTATATGCATTAGTTAGGGTTAAAATACATTAACTAATGTATTTTAAAACAGAAGCCTAGAAATATTTACTCAAGGATATTTATTTAAAATTAAATAACTGAAAATGGTTACACTTGGAAGTTTTATTAAAATTTAGCATTAGTCAACATGAAAATTCATTAACTAGTGTATTTTAAGTGAACAATCTGGAAATATTTCATCAAATTCATTTACTTAAGAATAAATTGCTTAAAATGTTTACATTTAGATCTGTACTAAGAATTATTTTAAGAGTCTTCTGCGTTAGTCAATGTTAGAATCCATTAATTAGTGTATTTTAAATGTGATGCCTAGAAATATTTACACAAATATTTTTTCAACCATAGCTGGCTAAATATTTTAGATTTAGATCTGTTTTAAATATTAAACATATTTTCGATAATTATTTGTGTTTGCCGACGTTAGAATCTATTAACTAGAGTATTCCAAATTAGAAGCCTAGAAATACCTCTTTAAACATTTTTAGCTAAAAGTAAATGGGTGTAAAATAGTTTCGAAAACATATTTTTTAAAATTAAAAAAAATATATAGAAAAAGCAGACACAGAATTTTTGTGTTTATTTTTTTTTATCTTTTTAAAACACTAAAAAATTAGATAAATTTAAGAATGGGTATTTTTTTTCAAAATAAACTTTAGAAAAAATTATATTTGACGCTTTATTGTTATTTACATTAATAAACCATCATAAGTTATTTTATTTTAAAAATTTTTAATTTTAAAAATGTGTATTATTATTATAATTTTACTGCGTAGTACTGATTGAAGATTATGTGAGCATTGTGTATTTGTGGACAATCTATATCAACTACAAATAATGCATGCAATTCTTAAAACTTGCAAAATTGTGCCCCAATTCCTTTAAAAACAATAATAGATATTAAAATAAAGTCATACTTAATCCTTGCAAAATATTATTTAAAAACATAATTTTCCAGGTGGTTCAATTCCCTGCTAGATTCTCTCCCTAATCCTGACGATTATTCAAAATATTCTTGCTTCTTAACGCTTAACTGAGCATTATAATAAAATTAAAAATAAATATTTAAATAATGGACCCTTAAGTTATTTATTATATTTTTACAGATTCTGTTCCACAGATTTAATTCCCTATCACATTGATTTAAAATTTATGCAAAAAAATTATTTTCATTTGCTATCGCACCTTAATCCCCAAATTTGTGTTTTAAATACTTATTTAATATTCGATTGCTATAAGAACTTGTAATTTTTTTTCATCAAACACACAATTTAACAATATAGCGGAAAATAAATTCTTAACTTTGCTTCAGAATTTTAAATAAATATATTTATTCAATATTTAATTTGAATCTGAAAACAGCTTTACACGAAATTTATATCAAAATTAAGCATAACTTATTTTATACATGAATTATTTTTCTCTAAACTGTTGTGAAACGGCAACTAAATATATCTATCACAAAAGGTTGCGCAATAAGATAATAACATGGAATTTCCATAAAATAATGATATAATGATATATAAAAATATCTTACTTCTTTTATACTGTTAAATATCGCTTATCAAAAGGTAAATAAAACTTTACTTATCGTTAAAACCTATAATCATTTTAAACCGTAAAAAGCCCTAAGTTATCATCGTTAAGTCGAGGCGATAAAAAAAAAGAATAATAATGCGACAAAAAAAAAAACAATACGAAACAGTTTTAAGCCACTAAGTTTATTGTTATATACATATATCTTACATTCTCCTTACTGATAATAAAAGATGATCCATTCAATAAAAGATGTGTAAAAAGTTGCAAAAAATAGCGTTAAGACCTATAATTATTTTAAACCGATAAAAGCCCTAAGTTTTTCTAGTTAATTTATATTCTTGTTCCCATGCGACACGATAAAAAACAATAAGACAACAATAGGAAACACTTGTAAACTATTAAATGTTATGTTAAATAAAGATATCTTACTTATTCCTTACTGATAAATACCATTCAATGAAAAATGAATAAAAATTTGCATATAAATGTCGTAAAAAACCTATAATCATTTTAAGTCAAAAAACCCCTTAAGCTTTCTTCATTATGTATAAACTTATGCCGATGCAACACGATAAAAAATAATAAGGCAACTATAGAAAACAGTTTTAAACCCTTAAAATGTATGTTAAATAAAGAAATCTTACTTGTTCCATACTGATAAATACTATTCAATTAAAGATGACTGCAAACTTACTTTTAAATGTGGATAAAACCTAAAATAATTTTAACCTGATAAAATCCGAAAATTTTCATCGCTAATTAATAACCTTATGCCAATACGACACAATAAGAAACGCAAAAGGACAATAATAAGAAAAGTTTTAGAGTATTATGTTTCATGTTATATAAAGATATCTTACTTGTTCCATACTGATAAATACTATTCAATAAAAGATGACGGCAAACTTACTTGTAAATATGGATAAAACCTAAAATTACTTTATCCTGATAAAATCCGGAAATTTTCACCGCTAATTAATAACCTTATGCCAATACGACACAATAAGAAACGCAAAAAGACAATAATAAGAAAAGTTTTAGACTATTATACTTCATGTTATATAAAGATATCTTGCTTGTTCTATACTGATAAATACTATTCAATAGAAGATGAATAAAAATTTACTTATAAATATAGTTTGAACCAATAATATTTTTAAGCAGATTTTGCCCCGAAATTTTTCAGAGTTAATAAGTAATCGTATGCCGTTACGACATAAAAAGACAACAATAAGAAACAGTTTTAAACCATTATATTTTATGTTATATAAAAATATCTTACTTTCCTTATACTGATAAATAGAGTTCAATGAAATATAAATAAAAATTTACTTTTAAATATTTTTAAAGCCTTTAATAATTTTAAGCTAATAAAAAACACCGAAATTTTCATCGTTAATTAATAATCTTATACTGATACGATACAGTAAGAATCACAATAAGACAATAATAATAAAAAATCTCAGACCATTCATTATAATTTATAATGTATAAAGATAACTTACCTGTTCCGAAGAGGATGAGAAAGATGAGGAAGATGAAGACATTGGTTGCAGGGAGTCGGATTCGGAGGTATCTGAATTTAGCATTTTTCGTCCCGGAGATCCTTTAACGATTATTCTTAACCTGTGGTTATTGGCTGTGCTCTTTGGTTAAGGGTGAGCAAATGTCAGAAGAGAAATCACGTGCAGCCTCCGGGAGACACTCTCATTGGATGAATTCAAGCAATTCCAATAACTATCTTGCACCCAAATGCATAGTTCATTGGCTATTCTCAACTAAGTTCACACCGGTCGGGTTACGTAACAGACACTTGTTACATAACCTGTATCAGCACTTCAGTGCGCAAGTACTTATTTTGTACATTCCATTAAAGCATTCCATTAAAAATTTTGAAGCTGGTCTATCGATAAAAAAATTACATAGGTAATTGGTCTGCTCAGATAATTGAATCAGTTGGGATAAAATGGTTTCAACGAGAGGAAAAAAAGATTAGATGAAGAAAAATAATTATAATAATTATAATAATTATAATTATTATAATAATTAAATTATTATTATAATAATTAAAATAATTATAATAATTAAAATAATTATAATATAATAATTATCGATTTAGATGAAGAAAAATAATTATAATTTATTTATTACAAGACATCGGGGTGCTCATCAAGGCCGCAGCCAGGATATTTTTTTTTGGGGGGGGGGATATGGTAAGAAGCAAGGACAGTTTCAAACATGCAAAGAAGGGAAAAAACATTGTAACAAATATTGTTTATTCTGTTGTTTGCAAAAGTTAAACTAGTAATTAAAAAAATTACATGATACTTATTTTTCAATTAATATTACATAATTATAATCAATTTGTAAACAAAGTTTACAAAGACATGCAACGGGGATTTGAAGAAAATTTTTCGATTCCTTTTTAGGACAAACCAGAATATCTCGAAATATGCTTAATAAAATTAGTTAATAAAAGGTTTGATTCGACAGTTTTTGTTTTTCCTTTTACTGAGAGGCTCAAAGAAAGACTAAAAAGTTTGAATCTCAGAATTTCGGGGGGGGGGATTTGTCCCGACGGTCCCCCCCTTGGCTACGGGCCTGGTGCTCATCGGTTATAAGGACCATAAAGCTAAGTTCACCGACACGAAAGAACAATACCAGAATCTGATTAACATAGGTAATTGTCTACCGATAAGACACATGATTGTAATCAATATGGCAATATTGCTGTCATTAATGATAATAATATATACAGCGAATACGATAAAATGCTGATCATTACTGATAACATAATATATCAAAAAGATAATATTATAATTATCACACATGGTGATGATTATTAAATACGATATAATTGTGAGTTTTGAATTTTTTTTATTCGGGTAAAAAAAATGGTGACCAATTTAAATTAATTAAATTGCAAAATTATTGCAATATGTTATTAAATTTCCATATTTTTGCCAATTCTTGAGCTATATTAAAATTTGTTCAGTGTTCGTGTTGGCAACAATTCGGAAAAGCGGCAGCTAATCCTTGGTCCCTATAAGCAAGGAATACAAATATTGGTATTAAAGTGAAAAATCACTCACACGTTTTTAGATGCAAGGTATACACACTTACTCTTCCCCTTATTTTCGGTTTTTGGGCCAGAATAACCCACAAAGACCACAATTATCCTAATTAATGGTAATTTTTAGGATTTCTTCGGCTTTTACTTTTAAAAAAATCTCACCGATAAAGGCTGGTTTTAAAATTGAGAGCAAGAATTGCTTAAAAATTAACGTCTCATTTCGATCGCTTGGAAAATTGAATATTTTGGGAAATTTGAATATTTTCCACACTATTGTCTAATGAGCTGGCTTACAGTGCTTTATTTTCGAAATTATCAGCAAATAATTAAAATCTTCTATACTGATTACTCAGCCTCCATGCGCAGATATCAAATGAATTTAAAAATAACCGGTACAAAGCATACTTCCTTTCTATTTTATCTATTCAAAAATCACGTTGTCGCACAAGTACATTTTTTATCAAATTATTATTTTTTTAGAAAAAAAAAATCCTCTTTACTTACCACAAAATGTTTCTTTTTTCTGGATAGTCAAATGGTTTACTATGTAGTGTTATGCACACCTGTGTTAATCTAGAAATATCGCTGTGTTCTACAGATTTTGGTACTGACGAACTACCGGCCTGGACTCGGTGCTTTCTACTCAATTAGCAGATCAGCGATTAAATTTCAAAGTGGCCGGATTATGCTTTTGGTCGAAAATGACTTTACTACGTGTGGGAAGAGAAATGGTATGCATCGGCTGTCGTTTACTTGAATTTGACTACAGATATCGTTTTTATGTGTGCTCTGCAATTATTTCATTCTTTTAAATGCTTACGTAATATCAGTTAACTTTGATTTCAATGACTTTGAATCTAATAGAAATTATAACAAATTGCAAATAGTGTTTTTATTTTGAATGATTTCAATAATTAAGAGAAATATTTATTTAGTCGTACGCATTATGCATTTTAACATTTGCAACAGATGCAAAAAAAGAAGTCTACAGTCACAGTATTTATATTTATTACCTATCAAGTCTTATAAATACTAAATCCCAGTAGTACTGTTACTATTTTTTTTTTTTTGCAATCAGCGCCTGTCTAAAATTCAATAAATTACATAATTGTTTTCTATTAAACAGCCATTTCTTTTGTTAAAAAATACTTTTTTTAAAAATATTAGGCTAAAAAAACACATTTGGAAATTAATGTAGTTTTATATCTTGAGACTGTAATAAAATCCATAATAAATTATTAAACAGAAATAAAGAAAATCAAAAACTATCTTGTTTAAAGGCAAAATTATCAGCAATTTTCCAAAATCACGTCAACTTCAGCCGATATATAACGTCTCCTTTCCCCACAAGTAGTGATGTCATTTTCGACCAATAGTGTGATCCGACATCTGATTTAATCGCTCTTTTAGCAGGGTTTAGCAGCAGGGCTAAAGAGAATCGAAGTGCTAGTTCACTCTTTTGAAGAAACTCTCACCGCGCCAAACCTCCGATTTTCGCCTGTGACGTCACGATGGCGCAAAGCTTGAGCTTTTACTTCAAGAACGAAGTGTTCGGTCTAACCAGCTTTAACTAATAATGGAGCATTCCGTATTGTGACATATTCCAAGACATTCTTTGCTTCCTATAATGATTTTTCTCAGTTTTGTGAAGTGAATTACAAAAATTTAAATTATTATAAACTTTATTATTTAAATTTTATTATTATAACTGGCATTATTATTAATTAATGCCAGTTTGTTCGATTGCAACTAACAAAAATTCTGATAGAAACACAAAAAGGAAAAAATGTAATTTTCCACGAGCTCCATAAAGTAAATGAACAACTGTGCAAAGAATGGCTTCAACATTGAGAACGAAATGACCCAGTTAATATTAAATATGAACGAATATGCAGTGAGCATTTCTTAAAACAAGATTATGAAGATAATATGAGGAATCATTTGCTTGGATTGCCGATTAGGATGATTTTAAAATTGTTCTAACTCTACCAAGTGCTCTCTTATCTAAGGGAGGATTCATTGTTCCGTCAGCAGCATGGATGGAAGTGTGTCAGGAATTTGAGAAATTTTTTCAAAGTGTGCATGGGACAGAAAATCAAAAAGTGTCATCAAAGAATTTATAAGGGAATTAGAGGGACGATATCCAGCAGTGAATAAAACAGCAATACGCTTATTTTGCATTTCAGTACTTTTATAAGAATTCGCCATCTAAATTGAAACCAAACAGCTACTTCAAAAAGAAAAGCAAAGGAAAAAATTAAAAAATGAATAAGTCAAAGAAAATGAAAACTTAAATGACAAGTATAGATAATAATTAATAGCTAAAATTTCTCCTAATTTCATAACGTAGTTTTTAATGTAGTTACTCTAAATATTTATTATTTTTTAAAATTATAATGTAACTATTTTTTAATATAGGTAATTATATTCTTTTAAATTTAAATATCTATAAACATTTGTAAAATTTCTAATATTTTTAAGAGCCTAAATTATTATTTTGTTAGAATAATTAGCGTGGTTGTTGTCTCCTAATGATCAAGTATAAACAAATTGCCATTAACAGCATATTTTAAAATCAGGATTCTAAATTTAACCCAACTTTACAAATTATTGTTATCGAACAATATGTAGCTAAAAAAGTGTCGATATATACATTCAATTTCTTTTAATAATAAAAGTTAAAACTGAAAATTTTGAAGTAAAGTATTTACGACAACTGGTAAAATATTTTTATTAGTTTAAAATGGTATTTAATTTAATGCTTTGGCCAAAAACATGTTTTTATTCTATGTTTTTGAAAGGAAATAATATGTTAATTGCATAAAGTTTGAAAGCTAATATCAAGAAAAAGTCGAACTTATTTTTACAGAGAAAATGATACAAAGTTTTCATAATACCTTTGCTTGCCATCTGCTAGATTTGTGTGCAGCGTGACGACATGAGGAGGGAAATCAGCTCTAAGAGTGGAAAGAACTAGCCCTTCTTTCTTCTCTTTAGCCCTGGTTTAGCAGTGCTTTGAGGTGCTCTTCGGTTATGCTAACAGCTTGATGCCATTACTGGAACCTCAGGCGTACTAAGCTTGAGCTTATCAGTTATTCCGTTATCTTTTCAGATTACTTCATAGTGGAGATAAATCTATGTCAGATACTTCTTTCAATTAGAGTGTTACGAATCTAAGTTGCGAATTATTACTTTTCTGTTCAGAGTGTTTTGAGGTGTAGACGCTAGTCAGCTTAGCTTAGAATACAACTTGTTAATTATTCTCCTTAAAAAAATTATCTTAATAATCTGTGAACCATTTTACAGTTATTTTATACTAAAAAATTGGATTGTGTACTTTATTTACTATTTAGTAATTTACTGGCTTAACACTGAATTCGAATGAATAGTACTTTTAAAAAAATTCAGTTTGATATCAGGTTAAGGTGAAATATTACAAGCCTTACAACCTTTACGGTAAACAATGAAATGCAATTGATGTAATTAATGCTAGATATTTTTAATAGATGTATTCTACATCATGTACTTTCAAAGTGGAGTGGTTACTATAATCAGCCAGACATCTTGGAAGATGTTATAATTTTACCTTATCATATTTTTCTTTCTAAATTCGTTTATGATGGTCGCTGGTATTGGAGATTTTTTTTAATGTTTTCAAAGAATGTTAGTGAATTAAAATAATTTAATATATACTTCTCGTGTGAGACCGAAATGTCAGTGTCATAAGTTCGCCGTTTGGGATTGGCCTCACAGTCTGGGTCTGGATTAAGTTATCCATAGCGCAACTTAAATATTGCTAAATAATAAAAAAGTTTAAAACGCAAAATGACTTAATATTCTACTTTTTTAAACTTAAGTGGTACTAAAGCTATTTTTTTCAATTAAATTAATAAGTAATTTAACTATTTTTATAGTGTTTTACTACTTCAGCACCACCTGCAAAAAATAGATAATAGTAATACAGGATATTTTCATAATAGTAATACAGGATACAGTAATACAATAGTAATACAATCATAATAGTAATACAGGATATTTTACTTAGTTTTAAATGTTAGGAAAATTCAACTTTAGGAGTGACATCAAGGGAAGGGGTAAAATGTATGTTCAACGATCGTAATAAATTGATTGAATGTTCAATTTATTATGACTGAACAATTAATAATCTTAAGTAATAAGCAAGTTTGTTTAACACTAAATCGTACACATTTTTTCTGTTAGAATTCAAACCTAAAGTTTATAATAATGTAATGTTAAATGTGTATATTTGTGACAAATGTATTGTAAGAGAAAAATAATCCCGTGCTGCTCGGGTAAAATAAAAACACATTGTTCAGGTAGGGATCTATGTGAATACCACGTAATTTCATTTTATAAATGCTTGCAATATTAATAATTTATAATTAGTGATTTTCTAAGAAAGCTATATGGTTTTACAAACGCCATCTCAATTAGACAGGCTTTTAATTTCCTAGCTGAGTGGATCAATGCAAATTCTTAATAGTCAAGATTAATACCAATCATAATTATAAATCTTGTTAGTAATTGTTAGTAGCATTAATTATGAATTAACACCACCGTAGATAAACAATTAGTAATCTTAAGTAATAAACAAGTATGTTTCATTCTAAATTGTACACATTTTTTTTCTGTTAGAATTCAAACCTAAAGTTTATAATAATGTAATATTAAATGTGTATATTTGTGACAAATGTATTGTAAGAGTAAATTTATCCCGTGCTGCTCGAATAAAATGAAAACACATTGTTCACGTAGGGATCTATATGAATACCACGTAATTTCATTTTATAAATGCTTGCAATATTAATAATTTATAATTAGCGATTTTCTAAGAAAGCTATATGGTTTTACAAATACCACCTCAATTAGAGAGGCTTTTAATTTCCCAGCTGAGTGGATCAGTGCAAATTCTTAATAGTCAAGATTTATCCCAATCATAATTATAAATCTTATTAGTAATTATTAGTAGCATTAATTATGAATTAACACCACCGTACTAAACAATTAGTAATCTTAAGTAATAAACAAGTATGTTTCATACTAAATTGTACACTTTTTTTTCTGTTAGAATTCAAACCTAAAGTTTATAATAATGTAATGTTAAATGTGTATATTTGTGACAAATGTATTGTAAGAGTAAATTTATCCCGTGCTGCTCGGATTAAATGAAAACACATCGTTCACGTAGGGATCTATATGAATACCACGTAATTTCATTTTATAAATGCTTGCAATATTAATAATTTATAATTAGCGATTTTCTAAGAAAGCTATATGGTTTTACAAATACCACCTCAATTAGAGAGGCTTTTAATTTCCTAGATGAGTGGATCAGTGCAAATTCTTATTAGTCAAGATTTATCCCAATCATAATTATAAATCTTGTTAGTAATTATTAGTAGCATTAATTATGATTTAACACCACCGTACTAAACAATTAGTAATCTTAAGTAATAAACAAGTATGTTTCATACTAAATTGTACAAATTTTTTTTCTGTTAGAGTTCAAACCTAAAGTTTATAATAATGTAATGTTAAATATGTATATTTGTGACAAATGTATTGTAAGAGTAAATTTATCCCGTGCTGCTCGGATAAAATGAAAACACATTGTTCACGTAAGGATCTATATGAATACCACGTAATTTCATTTTATAAATGCTTGCAATATTAATAATTTATAATTAGCGATTTTCTAAGAAAGCTATATGGTTTTACAAATACCACCTCAATTAGAGAGGCTTTTAATTTCCTAGCTGAGTGGATCAGTGCAAATTCTTAATAGTCAAGATTTATCCCAATCATAATTATAAATCTTGTTAGTAATTGTTAGTAGCATTAATTATGAATGAGCCCCACCGTGCAACAAACTCCTTTTTTTCATTTTTTATTACTTTTATTTTATTTATTTTTATATTGATTTCTATTTTTCCCCTCTTGTAAATCATAACGATGAAATGTCATTTTTGACGATCGTTGTATGTTTCTGTTGCCCCTCCATGCAACTTTACATTATGCAATTATCACAAAAAAAAACGTTTTAAAAGCCACTATTCATGCATAAACAGTACCTCAAATTTCACAACAGATGTGAATTTTGCGCTATTTGTGTAGTAAAATATTGCCCACAAAAAGAATGAGTCAATAGGACAATTTAGGATTGTTAACTACTTGAAAGAACAAAGCATTTTAATTGTTGAACAGTATTTTGAGCATCATTGAGATATTGTGGATCACAAATTACCAATATCGGTGATCAAAACTGCGGCTCAGGTCATGCAGTTTAACGCAGTAGAACACTCTTCCTTAGTATTTTAAAAATCAAAGCTTATGCCAACAATCCCATGACCGTCCACGCCTTGTAGTAGAAGTAGTGCACACATAAATTCTAAGCAGTTACTAAAAATAGTCATTGAAAATTTCTACAAAATAGGGGACATATTGTTTCTTGTATTAACTTATACGATATATTTTATGTATCATTAAGAGAATCACAATATTAAATTAGAAAAGAGTGCTTTTTCTAGTTAAATTACTTTTTGTGTGAATTTTAGGAAGGTTTTGATACAGTTGAATCTTCAATTCTCTTGTAAATATTATGAAGTCTAGGTTTTAAATATTTTAAACAGATATTTTTATTGCATATAAACTTTTAGCAAATCAAATTATGGGTCATAAGTATATGTTTAGATTTATTTTCCAATAAACATATTGTTAATCAACGACAATAAGACAGATAGAGATCGCTTCACATTTTTAAGTTTTAACTTAAAAGATGGCAGCACCACGAGAAATTTTTTATAAAAATCACATGAACTTATATCAAGAACTCCTTAGATTTAATAGATTATTTTTCATAGGTTAAAAGTTGAAGTACAATTTTTAATGTTAATTAATAAACTGTAATTTTGTAATGAAACATTAAATTCCCTTATTTCTTCTATTATGGACATTCATGGTAAAGGAAATTTTGATATTGCCTGAAATTATAACTCTAAAACTATACAGATGAAAAGATGGAAGAAAAAAAAAGCAAATTCTTAAAACATTTGTCATTTTGTAGTTTATGTCAGCAATTTTATTTTATTTAACATCGTGATAAATGTTAAAATTATTTTGATTTGGAGCCCGTATTGTACTTAGATTCGCTTTAATAGATGGCAGCACATTTAAGGAGAGGAAAAATTCTTTCTTAAAAAAATAGAAGATGGTGGAACAAGATGATTAAGACTTCGTTTTAAAACTGAATGTTTTCTGCGTTTATTTTGATATGAGGAGAATCTTAATTTATTGAATCAAATCATTTACCTCCATGACAAAGATTTTTATCATGTTGACTAATTTGTCTGAATTTTAAACAGAATTTCTTATTGTGCGAGTTTTTCCTAGAAAGTTGTATATATGTGTGCATGTGAGTAATCAATATTGTAATTAATAAAATTGAATATTTTATGTTTTAAGATTTTGCATCCTCATTTCAGTATCTTAAGGACCTTACGATCTCTGTTTAAAAAGAGAGTATCGTATAAGATATACGTAAGAAAACAAAAAAATCATAGAGCGGTATTTGGTTGTAAATGTAGCTCATCGCAATTGAAGAACATACTGTGTGACATTTTATAGTGAATTTATGATCGTAAATTTCAGAATGTATTAGAACATGAGGATGCTATTTGCAAATCATCCAAAGAAAACCATGTAACCCAAATATCTAGCAGACTGAAATGATTTTTTAAACAATGAATCATACAATATACAACATATTATTGTCTTATTCTTAATCATAACATATTTCGATGCTTTTAAAATGCCACTTAACATTCAGTAATTCCTTGAGTTATAGAAAAAAGAAATATCGTAAGTCACAGAAAACCTTCTGAATGTGCATTATAATTACTACACAATCTACATTTTATTTTTTAGGCACTTTTTTTGTTTCTTCAAACTTTCTTACCTAGAAGACTCGATTAAACCTGTAAAAATGATTATCACTAAAATTTTGCATATAGTTATAAGTTATGTAAATTTGATTTTAGTATGAACTCCCAATATAAATATAGTAAAAACAACATAAAAAATCCAAATAATATCAGATAAAAAGTTCGTGTATTTAAATTCTAAAAGCTTGGAAAATCATAAATAATTTATAAATTGATTCAAATTTCCTTTTCAAAGGAGATTAAGAGAAGGAAAAAAAAAACTTTGCTTTTTGGACTGAAATCAGCTTAAAAATTATCTATTCCCAAGAAACTTCGATATATTTTCTGTTAACTATTAATTAAACCTCTCTGACCAATCTCAGAACATTATTTCAATTTCTTTTTTATAGTCAGAACTTGGTAGCTTAGCAAAGGAGTAAAATTAAGTATTCCTCTTTTGCATTAGTCTATGGGTTATCTTAAAATATTCATTTGCGGCTGCGACTTTTGTTGGCTGTTTTCCGGACTATCGCCAAATATATAAATCTTTATTGCGACCCAATTTACGACCCAATTTTTTTTAAAATTTTGTCTACCCCCCCCCCCTATTTTGAGGGTCAGGTTTCAAAATATGTGAAAAAATATGTTTATTCAGAGAAAGTACGTTTCTGTGTCTGATTTCGTAACTTAAGTAATAGTTAGCACTAATTAAATAGCATATTTGAGTTCGCCTCCAGGAACCATTAGGATTGACACTTCGTTCGTGAAAATTCGATCAATAGAGCTAAAGTTATACAGTGTGATATCTTTTTTTTCTTCTTCTTTTTTTTGCCGACTGTACATGACTAAGCAAAGCAAGTTTTATATCATCCAAAACTACATGTTTTTTGAAAGATGGCGCTTTATTAACTCTCCTCGAAGTGCTCCAAATATAAAATTGTACAGCAGGGATACAAGAAAGTAAAAGCCGCTTCGTCTTTTCATTCATTGCAAAGCGCTCCTTGTCTTTCGCTCAAATGTGAAATGATAGTTCTGAACTCTTTCGCCTCTGGTTGTCATGGCAACAAAGAGTAAATGTTTTCTATTTCCTTCATAGAACTATTTTCAGTGTTACATTGAAAGCTCTCTCTTTCTCTTTTACATTTCCTATGATTCTCCTCATCTTTCTCGCTCTCTCATCTCTCTCTCTCTCTCTCTCTCTCTCATTGTTCTCCTGCTACTGCTTTTTCATTCTCTACAATTCTCCTTTATATTTCAAGAATGTTTTAATGAATAAGTTCGTCTTCCTTTTTTCCTAAATTGGCATGATGATTTCTTTTTATTTTATTATTTTATTTTTTTCAGCTCATAATTGATTATGCTTTTTTTTTTTTTAAACGAGTATTAATCTGGACGATACAATTAAAGGAATGAATCGAAATGTTTGTAGTAAATATTGGTGGTTTATAAACCTTCTTCGCTCCAAAATTAAGCAGAACTCGAATATCACCGATTAGTACAGGGAATGGGAACATCGAAATTTAATATTATTGTTGCATTATTTGTATACTTAGAAATACGATCAACAATCACTTTGACAGCAGTTAAACATAAGAAAACTCAAGCTTTTCAATAGTGTCATTCATAAGAGAAGCAGAAAAGAAAAACATTGTTAATGTTTTTAAGCTTATGTATATATATATATATATATATATATATATATATATATATATATATATATATATATATATATATATATATATATATATATATATATATATATATATATATATATATATATATATATATATATATATGTATATTATAACAACGTGAACTATAAGATTAATTTATTGCATGTTCAAACAGTTTACAGTTAAAATAAATTCCTTATAAATTATCCAATTTCTCCAGTTTTTTGGTATTTACCCGCATCACTTAACCAAAGCAAACTGAAGAGATTGGTGCAAAGATTACTACTGATCCTGCTATTTCTCCTACTAGTTCTAGATAGTTCCACTAGATGGAGTAGCAAACATTTGTATCATTATATTCATACAAGAAGGAAATAACGGCTGTTACTTCTTTAGGAATGAAGTACATTAATCAGTGAATGTTACCATGTGCATCTTCACCTATCAAAGTGTTACCAAACCAAATCTTTTTAAACAAAACTTTGAAATTTTAATGAAATTAATATATTTCTTCTTCTTTTCTTTTTTCTAACAGCACAGCAGATTTTCAGCCACGTTTGTCGTAATATAAAGTATACCATCTTGATCTATTTTGAAGATAATACTCTCTCTGTCAATCATCACGCTTCTCAGTTATTTTCCCATCACATCCAATAAATGGCCCACGTCTGTTTCTTTTTTCCTCTGTCTTACAAAAAGTTATTTTTACTTAGCATGAATATTTTACTTCATTGTTCAAACGATCATTGGGATCCATGTCATTAACTTATTCGAAGAACAAGAATATCTTTCTTCACAAGTACGGATAAAGCATATTTGACGAAATTTATAAAAGAAAAATTTCTTATAAAACAATAGATTTTTGTTTTAAAATTAATATCGTAAATTACTAAAAAAATTTTTTTTTTTGCAAACGTAGCTGTCAAAACGAGTAAAATCTTATCTTATTTACGATATACCAACTGAATACCTGTTCTTTGTACAGGGTGAAAAAATGTGAAATTCTTTTTACTCCTTACTGAACAACACTACAATATCAAGCGCAAAAACTACAATTTATGCAGCTAAATTAATTCCAATTTTTCGATTTATCATTATTTTTTGTTTCTGCCGATGGATTTATGTTATTATATTAAACAACACAACACTTATTAGACTGTTTTTGCTTGTTTGTTATAAAATCAGACTGAATTTGCTGAATTGTGGCTCACTACTGCATACAATTCTTCAAATGAGCTAATGACTTAAGATATGTAAATTTTTTAGTTAAAACGTTTAATTTTGAGTAATTTTCCTTCTACACCAATTCCAAAATGTGTATTACCATATAAGGATTGTTTACATGATTAAGTTGCTGTTGTTTCTAATGCCACTCGCCACACGGGCAAACCTGCTTGGTGAAACCGAGCAAATTTAAGGCAGAGTGTGCGTTTCTTGTTTTTCAGTGGCGCCATCTATGGCCACCAATTCGACTTCTGCCACACCATACGTCGCACCCGTTTATAGGGCGGACCCATTCATACATCCATTCATTCATCCGCAGATCGTAATTTTGACCTGAATCAGAGAACGATCGATCTCCAATCCAGTACCCCCAGAGGTTTTGATTTCTTATGGGAACATGGAGGACTTCTGCGACTCGACAGATTTAACGTGCATCAGTCACTTTACTACACGGGGAGTCTTCGGCCGGCGGGGCTGAAATCCACGAACTCTTGGACATGGGCCCAGCTCCCTACCGACCAGGCTATCCCGGCCTGAATATAACCCTTCTCCAGTTGATCCAGCTCTTGCTAAACTCACTAGACCCAAAAGGCAGTGAATTTGTTACTTGACCGTTTTATCCTCTTGCTTGTTACAAAATTGCTAATTCTTTTCAGTTTCGTTTTTAAGGTCATTTTCAGGCCAGTCAACAAAATTATATTCAAGTCAGCTAAAGGCCTGTCTGTTTTAACAATTAGAGGGAAACGTAAAGCAGGGAAATTTAGCTACATTTTCAGTGCGACCTTGGCTACGTAGGACAAACAGACGCCGCGTTGCAAAGTTCAGATATAAAGAACTCGATAAATATGTCCGTTAACAAGAATACGATAGATCATCAACTGCTGCACATTGTTGGAATCTTGAGCGTAAATTCAATTTCGACAGTGCCAAAATTATTTCCTCCCCAGTCACATCAGCTCCTTCTGAAGTCCTAAAATTTTGTTTGATTCACATGAATTCTGATTTCCTTGTCAACAACATTAACTCCTCTCCACCTCTCCAAAGACTTGAGATTGGCAAGTCTTGAGAGTGGGTGCCTATTTTTGAGAGCTTGAGGCATGTCAACTTTTATTTTATTTTACATATGTTATTTTATATATGTTATTATTATATTAATGATTATTATTTTTCATAGCAGCTATTATTAGAAATGATATTGTTCATTTTTTATAATTATTAAAAAAATATGAGTTAATTGGTGTTTATTATTTCAGCTGTAAAACGTATACACTGCAAAAAATCCCCGATAAAATTGTGGTAAAAAATTCCGATACTTTAGGTGCATCATCCGCAAAATTCTTTTTAATGCAAAATCCATTTTTAACGCTAGAATTATACCGTAATTTCAACAGTAACATTTATTTAAAATTTTCGGTGCATTATATTTTTTGCTCCGGTAACATGTTCTGGTAAAAATAGAAAATCAAAAAAACTACAATTTTAATTTTTACCAGAATTTGATCCTAAATTTTTTACAGTGAACTTACAAAATTCTGTTGATGGTTCACTCACCTAATTTATTTGGCTAGTTTCTTAGCTTTATTTAATATTAATTTGTAAAACTAATCTTTAAAATAAAAGTTTTATTCCTCTTAATTAATGATCCAAATCAAACGCTGCGGCAGATATATTGATATTAATGGAGATAGAGATACTGCGAGAGATGTTCTTTATATATTGATTACTTATATTTTGTATATGATATTCCATGGGAGATTTCTCCATTGCAATACATTTAATTTTTATTTTTATTACGTACGAAATGAAATTTTCGTTATTGATAATCGAGCTAAGGAAGATTTTTTTTTGATATTACTCAACGTAACTCAATTTTAACATTATATAATCATAATCTGTATTTATTTCGATCACAGAGTTAATGGAGTGATCTTCACATTCAAATGATTCTCTTAGTTACTTTATTGTAACTAAAAATGTTTATACATATTGCAATTGTTAATTATTGTTACAATTAAGAATAATAAGAAACAACTTTTTGTTTTTATTTATTTATTTCCTGTAATTTTAGTTACTTAACTGTTATTTACTTCCTGTTCTTGCACTAGAAGTAGTTTGTTTAAAAATACAGTATTTACTACAAAGAAAAAAAATAACTGATTGCATATTTAATACCAATTAGATTTAAAAGTAGATATGCGACAACACCAATGAAACGTGGTTTCAGTCTATGGTTTTCTTAAGTGATTTAGGGTGCGAAATGTCTATTTTTATTTTTAACCATTTCCGAAGTGATAAATCGATTCCTTTTTATTATAATAGGAATGGTTCTAACATCATTAGATCGTAATTTAATGCCTTTTCCCGGAAATGTTTTTGCTATTTCAGAAATTAATTTGTTTTCAGAAACAAAATCTTTGAATGAAAGAATTACGTCATTGATGTCATAGACTAAGTAGTTGAAAGCGGAAATAATTAGGAATAAAACTGGGATTTTATTTAAAAACGTAGTTTAGGCCCAATATAGATACATCAAGTTCCGTTCTTCAAAAACGTCCCCAATATATTTCTGATTTTCTCAAAAGAAAATGGTATTCATTTAAGTATTTTACTTTCTATCTGTATTAAAAGATAACAAGAGCAATTGTTTTTGTATCTAGGTGTTCGACTTAACTTTGTTTTGATGAGCAAAAATTATTAGACTTATTATTATTTGCAAAAGTTATTATCTTCTTATTTGGAAAGTGTGTAAAAAACTTAACGGGATCTAACAGTAGAATAAAAAAATTGATATTTCAGAGTTAGTTCAAAATATTGTTGAAAGTAGTTTTTATTGCAACTAAACTTGTTGAAACAAGTACATCGGTAAAGTTATTTGGCAGCACATAGATATACAAATAAAATTGAAACTTAATTGATGGGCTTAAACTAAATTTGATGTACTTAAAGGGTAATTTTAATTTATGAACTTAAAGATGAATTATGATGTACTTAAAGGGTATTTTATTTTTCGAAATTTTAATTTGCCCGAAATTGTTCTGCTCAAAAGTGACGTCCATGGAAATACTTTAGTCGAAAATACATTAGTTATATATAGAAAAAACTTCAAATATTTAATCAAATACATGTATTTAATTAAATATTATTTAATAAAGCATATTATTATTAAAAAGAAAATTTCAAACACCACAATGCAAAATAAAAAACGTAATTCTAAGAATTCAAATTTTTCTGAAGTTCAACGATGTCTTGAAACCAAATGTTTCGTTAGAAAATTAAATTTGAAAATTGAAGTGCAAGCAAATTTTAATAGAAACAGTACAACATTCAACTTCACATATTCGTTTTTGGAGCATTTTGTTACATATAAATTAGGCAGAGTAATTAACATTCATTCCTAGATATAATTATTTAATAAAATTTTAAAACTTTATGCGTTACTCTAACATTTAGGAAATTAAAGGCAATATGAAATAATACAAAATCTAATATCAGACATTAAGGTACTTATTCCCGTCACCAGCGTACGGAATAAAGTCGTCAATGATAAAAAAACAATATGCATAACTGCTTTTTTTAATTATATTTAAATAAATAAAAGGAGTTAAAGAATAAATAAAAATAGCTGAGCTTATGTGGTCCGGTGGAATGTTTGAGTTTCATTGCAGTAAAAAAAAAATAATTTAATAAGAAATAATTTCAATAAAAGAAAAACGATTTTTTTAAAAATATAATTTTATGTTTTCATATAACCTATCTAATAATAGTTGATATCTAGTTGATATCTATCTATTGATTTCTGATATTTTTTTATATCCACGTAATTTTCTAGTAGATATTAAGAATCAATTAAAAAAGTAATTAATTTTTAATATTTATTGGTAAGTTTGGTGAAATGACTGTACTTTGAGTAACTTGCTATTTAAAATAAGAAGCAAAATAAAATTAATGTATTTCTTGATATCTTAAAATAAATATAATACTGAATCCCACTTTTTTTCAAACTTTCAAAGCTTCTGCTTTCATAGCCTTACCCACAAAAAAATTTCTTTAACGAAAAAGGCTTGATATTTCTCGAACGACGTGAATTAATGTTCTAGGAATAGACTGGATTTAAGGCGATGTAAATCCTTTAAACTACTGCATAAAATTCATTTCCTTTCAAATTTAGATGTAAATGTTTTTTTATCTGTCTCAACAAAATGGATAGCATGGGTTTCTAGGAAGAAAAAAAAACATTGTATTCTATGAAGTTAAATAATGAAAATCGCGCTGTATGTAGTATTTCCAATGTAAGTTCCTTTGTATGTATTTTCCAAGGCCGTTGCAAAAACACAATTTAAATAAGAACTGCCCCTCCAAAAAGAATCCCTGTAGCATCGCTTTTTTTTTCTTGTACCTATGTATTTTTTTCTCCACACATCCTTGCAAGTCATTTGAACTCAAGACATTCTAAGGAGAAAAAAACTTTGAAAAGGAGTTATTTGATGAATCGCTAAATGTAAGCATTGCTTTTAAAGCAATTCAGCTATAATAAAAAATTATGCAAAACTGTTTGTAGTTTTGAAATGATATTATGTACTATTATAGGATTTTGAGGGGAATTCTTTCCCTATAATATGTTTTGGAAGATCATCAAAAATCATAATTTTTTTTAAAATCAATTTTCACAATTTATCATTTGCATTTTACAATGTCCCTTATTCCTCCATCTAACACCTCAAATAACGAAAGATTTGGCCGTAATTTTTTGCTAAAAAGCGAGTAAAGGAGAGAAAGCTCGAAATCCTCTTGCAATTTATCTTTTTTACAGTTTAAGACGGAAATCCACACCTTGCAACAACTATTCATTTATTTAAGGTTATCCTCTTATAATTTATGATTATTTATCTCGGAAGAATTACAAAGATCATGCGAAAAATTTTGGAAAGCTAAAAGGCCTTCATGACCACTCAGCAGCTTAAATATTGAGGCTATATATTTTTGGCAGAAAAGGTAAACTTAAAAATGCAAGAAATCATTCACAAATTGCTAAAATAAATCAGAAAAAGTGATAATTTTCAAAAAAATAAAGTTTCAATGATTTTCATTTTCTTTACAATTTAAGGTATAAATCTCCCCATACTATGCTATCGTTTTAAAACATTTAAACGCTCTAGCATTTTATGAAGAAATAACCGAGCAGCAAAAATAGTCATTTTCTTTCCTGTGAATAGTAAGTGCTTTTCCACAAATTATAATTTATACTATTAACTGAAATGATTTAAAAATGACATTATATAAAATTAGAAATGACGCAATAGAAGTGAAGTGTTTACCGCTCATGCGCTGTATTAAAGGATTACTTTAAATGCTTATATCTCGCCCAATTAGTAATGATTTGTTTTTTCAAATTTTGAAACAATCCTTTTGATGCTATTTAAAAATTACTCTTTGTTTAATTTTATTGAGTAATTCTGCAGTTATAAGTAAACATTAGACAAAAAAAATGTTTTTTCTTATAAAAATGTCCATATCTCGCATGAAAATCTATGCTAGGTTTAAGAAATTTTATTCAATTATTGCATATAATAACCGAATCACTACCACTTATTACTATATTTCTTTGGAATAGAGGGTTCAAAAACATTCCTTTTTGTTCGCAATTCTTTGTCGGTCCCTCAAACTTTTAAAGGCTTTAAACTTCATTTATGTGTACGAAAAATCACACAACCTAAACACTTTTGAAGGTATAAAATAATTCTTTGAGTAATTTTTTTTAGCAATATACGAAAATTAGTTAGTATAGAAGTGTTTATATATATAAATATATATATGAAGTATTTGTTTGGGCTCTGAAATTTATAATATAATCAACTTTCCTATCACTAATCTCGACAATAATTAGCATTAACAATTATGAACAAGTTTTTAACAATTCAAGAAGGAAAAAAAAACAATGTGTTTTTCATTTTCGAAAATGTTGTCTAATGTTAATTACTAAGGCCCGGATTTTGATGACGTTTGCATTTTTTTGCATTTTTTGCATTTTTGGACATTTTTTGTCCTTTAGAGCATTTTTTTAGATTCATAGGGCATTTTTTTAAACATTTTGGGGCGTATTTTGCATTTTTTAAGGTATTTGTTAATTTTTTCCAATTTTTATTATTTTTTGGGGTATTTTTATTACATGAAATGCAAGATTTGTCTCATAATTTTACATTTCATATTGTAACTCTCAAAGAATGTTTCAAAACATTTGCTCCTAGTCAGCTTTGCCCCCTAAACCAATAATCACACGATGGGGTACCTGGTTGGATGCATGCGTATACTACAGTGAAAATTTTAAGATAGTGAAGTCTATCGTCAGTAGTTTTGATTCAGAAGATGCTGCATCAATTAAGATAGCGCTAAACGTGTTCGCTTCTGATAAAATCAAAGGAAATTTAGCATTTATCAAGTCTAACTTTGCTATTGTGTCCTCGACAATTTCAAGCTTGGAGAAACAAGAACTCGAATTTAGCAATGCAATAAATTATATTGATGTACTGAGTCGAGTGTTGCAAAAAGCAAGGGGAAAAATAGGACAAAGTAGAGCAGCTAAATTGAACAAAGTTTTGGAGAAGAACACTGGCTTCCAAAGAATGAAGAAAATCTCTAGGATGCTAACAGGTGAAGCAACAACTTTTCAAATTGAAGAAGAATTGTCAGTAAGTCAGACCGTCTTTTTCAACTACGCACTATTAACATCAGTAGACATTGAAAGAAGCTTCTCCAGTTATAAAAATTTACTTTCAGACAAGAGACGCTCGTTTACATTTCAAAATATCGAAAAACATTTAATAATCCAACGTAATTCTGATATTTAGTAATATTATTAGATGTAAGTTGTTATATTCATTAAAGTTTCTATACAAAATGAAAATGTTTTGATGTCAATATATTTTTCTTTTTTTTTGTTATTTTAGGATATAAAACATATTTTTCAAACTTTAATGAACGTAGAACAAGTATTGCTTTGCTTTATAGTTTTTGAAATGACTCATAATTTTAAAGAGTAAAACATTGTTTTAGTTCCATATTTTTACTTTATTTAACTCATGTCATAAGGCATTTTTAGCGCAATTTTCGCAGTTTTAGAGCATTTTTAAGGGCATTTTTTTGCACTTTTTAAGGGCATTTTTCGCATTTTTTAAGGGCATTAGTTGAGATTTTTTAGGTCATCAAAATCCGGGCTCCATTAATTACAAATACAAATTATATCTTTCTGAGGTTAATGCTAGGGTGCATCTGATGGATGTTAAGCAAGGATCAGCATAGAAATATTTGAGAGTAGTGTTTATTGCAGATTTTTCTTTAAATATCAAAAAAAAAACATTGCCAAAAAACATTACATATTTCCAAATTACGTATATTTATTTTTAATTACATATATGTTAATTTAAATATTTTTTGACAGTAAAAATAAAAGTAAATTTTCTAGATATATATAGCAACGGATCAATACAAATAAAACATTTTTCATTGTTAGTTTAAATCCTTTATCGAATACAATATATGCTTCAACCTGCTTTCAGAGAAGACAATAAGTGTCACTTTCCTTAACTTATATTTCACTTGGCAGTTTATATTCATTCAATGCGAACAAGGATTTATGACGATAAGACTTTGCATTATATTGGCATTTTAATCGCGGTGTTTTAAAAAAAAAACGAATATGATTATAGTTGAATTGCGTTTTAATTCCTGTTATACTAATTAAATGTAAGAGTTTAATTTTGTTTATTTTGAAAAAGTATTTTGAAAAGAATGAAAGAAATATTTATTTATTTTGAAAAAGAAGTAGGGGAGAGTGGGGTCAATTGTAACATTTTTTACTTAACTATTTTTAACTAACAAAAAATCCAATATATTATTAGTATTAATTGACAGACGAGTAAAGTAGACTATCCTCTACTAGAAAAAAAAAATAAATACCTTATTTTAAATGTTATTACATTAGTTATTAACAATTTTTGACAGTCGTGCACTTGTTACAATTGTCCCCACTTACAGGGTCAATTGTAACAGTTCACAAATTCAACTAAAACATAGTTAGTTATACATATTATCATAGTTGTGATATATTTTTTATTGATCAAAATAGTAGTGATATTTTAGGAGTAAAAATAATAATGAGCAAAGACCTAAAGGGTTAAACTTTTAACTTTAAGGGGTTAAAAATTTTAATTCATGCTGTGAAAGGTCACAATTAAAATAATGCACATGCAACATAAAATAAATGATATACGAAATTATTGGTGGTTCTTAAAGAGTTAAGTAATGGTTTGTAAACATAAGATTATTTATTTTCGGCTGTTACAATCGTCCCTTTACCTATTGTTACAATCATCCCCAAGACGCCATTTCAGCTTCATTTGTTAAAAACACTGCTAGTTAATTAATAAAACTATTTTTTTTTTATTGAAATGTTAAGTAAGGTGCCCACTTACATATTCGGTTAATAATTTTTATTTGTTTAAACAAAATTACTTTGTTACAATATAATATTCTAATACCAAAAAAAGTACTTACGTAGCGTGAAAATATCTTTTGTGATGTAACTCTTTCAAAAGTAGATAAAAGTGGTTGTCAGCAGGGGTGTACATGTAGATTTACTAAATACACCTTGTGCGCCACCTAGGAACCAAATCTAGAACCCGATACTCGAAATTTTTGCTCTATTACAATCGTACCCTGTTACAATTGACCCCACTCTCCCCTACTGTTTCTGCGTGATTCAAATCTTTTTGTTTAGTATATCAAAAATTTGTATTCAGAACAGCAAGTTTAAGGATTAAAGAATTTAAAAGGAGGATATTTTTTCAAATTGGTAAATTTTTTCAAAAAAAAATATTAATATATAATGTTTTTTTAGACACCTCCTAGTTTGTTATCTATTTTCCGAACCATGACAAATAAAAATTTTTGGAGTAATAATTTTTTTAAAATTAATAGTCTGATATCTGGTGAATATTGATGTTTACATAACCACTATAGAGACATTAACTGTTAGAGCTGGTGCTTTTGAACCATTTTAATTGCTTTAAAAAGATCTTTTGAATGCTAGTTTGTCGGCTCATTTCTACATACAAATTTCTATCTAGCGACAGATTTTATTGGGCATGTAATAAATGATATCCTTCATTACATATTGAAACAAAAATATATATTATTAAATGCGTTTCCAGACTTTAATGTGTTACGAGTATTAATTCTATTTTTTTTATTTAAATCGTGGTTGCGGTTAATATTCCTAAAAGAACTATTTCTAAATTTTCTGCAAGTAAAATGCATTTTTTTTTAAAAATAACATATGAACTATTTTATTCGTTTTATACTTAAATATTCAATAATTATGTAATTTATGAAAATCAGAAGTCATCACGGAGAAATCATCGGAGGAAGGCATTGGCTCACATTGGGCTGCCTAACCAACTATGATGAGGATGATGTAATTTATATTCGTCTGTTGTACTGTTAAAAATGTAAAAAGAACTATGGCAACTGCTAAAACTTAATGATGGTAATTGCTAACTGCCAAAAATGATCGCAACTACTTTCCACCAAAATGGTGTAGTGAAATACCTTACATAAAAGTAGCTGCCCCCATTTTTGTTATTCTGTAACACTAAAATTTATAATTCAAGTATCAAAAGCTATTTTGCTACCATTTTCAGCGTTGGGGTAAATTAAATACATTTTTAAGTACACCAAAAGTTTAAAAAAATGTATGATTGAAAAAAAAAGTAAATATAATTAACTTTAATAAATTATATATCATATATATAATAACTATAATATTTTTTTAATGGCGGGCACTTGGGATGTATTGTCCCATTGGCCTCTTAATGCCCGAACTGCTACTCTCTCGTTACCCAGTGGGCACCTGTGGCGAAGAAGCCACGGTGGTGGAGCAGCGTCGCCCACGTCACACAACCACAAACCCGTTTATAGGGCGGGTCACATTCACACAATCACACAAAGAAGAAAGGACAAAGAACACAGAGAGAAAGTAACATCCATGCCTTGAGCAGAATTCGAACCCACAACCATCGGCTCCGCAGTCAGGCACTCTAACCACTTGGCCACCTGGTCGGCATAACTATAATATAATGAATAAATAACAAAAATAATTGCAAAAATAACAATTAAATAAAATTAAATACAATAACAAAAGCTAAATATAATTGATCAAATAACAATTGTTTGAAATAATTAGCTCGAATATAGTACCGAAAACGTGCTTGTTTTTAAACAAAATATTTTTGCAATGAAGCAATTAATTGATTCTAATGCGCATGAAAATATGTGTCGACAATCAATAAGCAAATAAATAAATAAATAAAAGTAAAACAGTGAAAATTTAAATTAAAAAACGTGACTACAATCACTGTGAAAAATTTTAGTTTACCTCAATATAAAAAAAAGGTTGCAAATGTAGACCAAACTTTTTTACAGGCGTAAGAATTATTAAATCAGAATGCGTATTACTAATAAACTAATTGTAAAAAGGAAATCAATTTGTAAATGAAACATACGCGTAGCACAGAGAGAACAATCGGAGACACTTGAACTAGGTTTAACAGAAGAGAAGTGGATGAAAATTAAATATTATAGAGTCTAAAAATATAAAAAAATATCGGGCTAATAAAAGCATGAATAAAATAAACTAAGCACATAAAGATTCTGTTTATAGTTCTCAGAGAATTATCTAAGATGTAATTATCCTTATAACAAAATTAGAACCATACATACTTATTTAAATGGCTAAGTTTTGCTTTTGTCGATGAATATCAGCATAGAAAACAAAAACTACCGTTACTTCAGATTAGATTGCAAACAACTGCCTATATTCTATTTAGAGCAGTCGTGGCATAGGGAAAAGAGCTCTTGCCTCCCAACGAGGTGCCCCGGTTCGAATCCCAGCGATGGCTGGTCGATACGAAATCCGCATCCAGCTCGAACCTAACCAGTACAGACGAAAAATAACCTCAGTGGTTGACTGATCATGGGTTAGAATCCTCTTACCGCTAAGCTAGCCGTAGGAGGACTTCGCAGTTTTCCTCTGCATGTAACGCAAATGTGGGTGAGTTCCATCCCATAAACCTCCATGAAAGCACATTTCTCCCAATGTTTGAACCAACAGCTCCCTTGTCTTCTGGTTTCGGTTCAAATATACAGGGCTACAAAGTTGAACATTGGTAGTCGTGAACACAAAATTGGGTCAGCTGTTCAACGTCGGTCATAAAATGAAAAAAAATATATATTATTTTTAGCATTTATACAGACAGATTATTTTTAGAATTTTAGATTCAATAGTTCAAAACAATGCTGGCATTTCATTGACATATTCAAGAAAATGGTTGAGAGAAAATAAAATAAATTAAAGGTATATATTTGAATAAATCAGAATAATACTTAAATACTATAGATTTTTTCAGAATTTTAGATGCAATAGTTTAAAATAATGCATACTTTTCTCTTCATACTCAAGAAAATGATTGAAATAAAATAAAATAAATTAAAGATATGTATTTCAATAAATCAGTTAAACAATTAAATGCTACAAATTATTTTCATAATTTCACATTCAATACTTCAAAACAAAGCTTAATTTTCTCTCAAATTTTCAAGAGAAAGGTTGAGCATATATTTACTTAATATTTCAGATGAGCAATTACGCGTTTATAAATGAAAATAATTATTATTAATTTGAATTATGAAGTTAATTTAAATTATATTATTAATTTAAATTATGAAATTAATTTAAATTATATTATTAATTTAAATTATGAAATTAATTTAAATTATGAAATTATATTATTAATATAAATTATATTATTAATTTAAATTATGAAATTATATTATTAATTTAAATTATGAAATTATATTATTAATATAAATTATATTATTAATTTAAATTATGAAATTATATTATTAATATAAATTATATTATTCATTTAAATTATATTATTAATTTAAATTATGAAATTATATTATTAATTTAAATTATATTATTAATTTAAATTATGAAATTATATTATTAATTTAAATTATGAAATTTAAAAATGCTCAAAGATGCTCCCTCTCCCCTTTTCATATTTGAACTATTCTTTTTTAAGCACAGTAAAGACTTTTATTACTTTCTTCATTTTTTATTTAGTTGAAATACTTATTCCTATTAGTGTTTCTATTCACTGCTTAAAGTAAAATGTGAGTAAAAAGATGTTAAGAAGGTTCTAAAAATAGAATTTAATTTTAAAAATCACATCTTCTTAGAAGAGTTGCACCCTACCAAACATTTAATTAAATTAGTGACTTGCGCTTTCATCAAAAGAAATTATGTATTTTCTCTTAGTATCAGTCTCCATGGTGAAACTACTATACATTTAATTTATTTTGGAATTCGTTTGTCATTCAAGCTATATGGAAAACACAAGAAAGGAATTTTTTATTTCTTATAATAGTTTCCTGAAAAGTATTTAACCCGCCTGTTTTGTTTTTTGGATCAAAGTATTATATTTCTTTTAATTTGTTTTTTTCTCTCTTTATAACACATTTAGTTTGTTTTTCTATTAAAATTTCAAAATATGTGCTGTTATAATTGAGAAAAATTTTAAAAAAAGCTAGCAGCAAGTTATAGAAATTTGACAGTCATCCTTTTTAAAACACATGGCCACACATGAAAATTTCAAACGATTAAAAAAGTGTTAATATTAATATGTAAGATGTTTTTTTTTTTTTTTGAAGAATTTCTCAGAATATGGTAAACATTGCATGCTTCACTTCTAAAATGAAGAAACATTTCAAAAAACAAGCCTAACTTTTGGAATATTATACAATATTCATAATAAATTCGTATTTATTAAAAAATATAATAAGTTGTACATGGGTCACATTTTCGATTAAAAAAAGTGGCAATTGTTATTTGTTACGCTTAATCGCCCTTCAACTAGTAACGGCCGTAAATATTGCTTTTTATGTGCAGTTATTCAATAAATATCTGCATCGCATTAATTTATGAGAATTTTAGATTTTCTTGAATCTTATAGCTTTTACAAAGTAATCCATAAGGATTGTCTTCAATATGTTAAAATTCCTTATCAAAATTGAGACAAAAATATTTCTCAATAAGCAAAGTAGCGAATAAGAAACAAAAGCGTAATCGAAATCAGCCGAATCACTCGAGAGAGGATCAGGAATATAAATACAAAGACCAGTTTGATTGTCTTGTGTAGCTTGGAGTTCTTTCTTGTTATTACCGTTCAGTTCTTTACTGCTTTCTCTGTCAATCAAAGATATTTTCCGTCACGCCTTCCGTAGAAGGAATTTCTACTTTTCGATAAAATTTTTGTCATTTCCATGGCCACTCTAAAACACTAATGTGTTTGCGAGTAGATATATTTTTATATTCCAGTTATTTTTGCAAAATTTTGGAAGGAACTTAGAAAATATATAATGAAGTCTGTCATTACCTTGCATTTCTAAATCAACAATTCAGAAGAATCCTTGTTTTTCGAGTACCTAACAGATCATGCGCAAATTTTTCGTCATACTTGTTGGCTTGCTGGAATCAGCTGGAATCAATGTAAGGTAAGGAATAAATTAAGGTCAAATGCAAGATCTTTAAATACTTATGTAAAAAAGAACTTTAAATTCTAAATCATAACCGCGAAGTAAATATATCACATCGAGGCATATTTTTGAAGCATGCTCCAATACATTTTGCCACATTTAAAAATTTTTTTCATCGGTAAATTTTTTATTGTTGATAAATTCATTGAAATTTTGGTACTTTGATATGACTATCGTAACTGTGAATAAAGTGCTATAAAAGCTATATTTTGGCTTGTAATATTTTGGCTTAAATAACCATTAAAAATTCAATTAAAAATTCATGAACTGAAGTCATAATATTTAAGCTATTTTCTTAAATTAAAATGTCGAGCAGAAACTTATTGCGATAAACCTACATAAAATTGCATCGATTAATTTGTGTACATTCACCTGACGTATTAAACTTATTAAAATTTATCTAACTTAGTGAGTTTACTCATTTTGTCTGAGAACTGCAGTTTAAGCAATTTAACTTGTAAGCAGAGTGTAGAAACCTTTTTTTGGAGCTCTTCAAGGTAGAAAGTAATTTTTCTGAAAGCCTTTTTTTTGTTAATAATTTGTTATGATACTCTTAATGTGCTTTAATTGATTTCAAAACCACTTAGTCATACTTTGAAACGTATAATACGAGATAACGTATAAAACGTATATACGTTTTATACGTATGTAGATTATTATATCTTTTTATTTTTTTTTTGCTTTCTGGCTATTTAATATATATGCATACATATATTTATTTTTTTTTAAATATTTTAATAATTTATAATTTAATAATTTTATTTAATCTATACATAGTTCTGTAGATTTTAGTGTAATGACTTCCGTTTTCCGTGTGATGCTGATAAAATTAAATTAGAATAAGTTGAGAGTGAGACTAGTGCTCTTGGAACTCGAAGGAGTGAAATTATTAATGAGGTTCTTGAAAATTAATGCCATTAAAATTTTATTTATATGCAAAGAATTTCTTTTCAAAATTTATAAACGAAACTTGCCCCCATGCATGCATCAGGTGTTTATATAATACCTAGTGATAATACAGGACATATATCATTAAATTGTTTTTATTTTATGTTCTGATCAGAAAAAAAGAAAAGTTCAGATAATTAAGATGGCATTTTACAGTATATTTAAGGAACAATGTAAAAATTGTGATGGATAAGTTCTTCGAATTTGGTGTTGAACATCTCAAAAAATTGTGTGAAGGAAAACTTTATTTCAAGTTAGTGGCAAATCGAATGCCCATATTCCCTTTTGAAGGGTGTTACTAAATCTAAACACGAATGATGGAAAATGATTACTTCACATGCATTCACGAATATTCTGAATTATTTTCGCTTTCAAAAACGCCATTTATGGCGTATTTTGAACATCGTCTGCAAATAATTTAAGTAAATTGTTATTCTAAGTTTATTGTTTAATTACTGGCCTTTCACAGCACCAAACAACAGGATATTGTGAATTTCCAAAACAATTTGAAAGAATTAATGCAAATATAGTACTAAAAATATACTTGTTTCTTAAACGAAATTTTTTTGCAATGAATCCATAAATTAATTCTAATGCGCATGACAATATCTGTTACAAGTAAACATACAAACAAAAAATTAATACATAAATAGAGTTATGACATTGAAAAAATATAAGAAAATGTGGCTAAATGCACAGTAAAAAATTTTTTTTATCTCAACACCAAAAATATACCAAGTTTTTTTACAGTGTAAGCGTTACAGTAATTAACATTAAATTATTTAGAAATATAGCGAAAATGAATTTTAGAAAGAAAAGAATTCATTCCATAAATTTAATATTTTATGAGTGATAATGAAAGCTTTGCTGTATATCAAAGCAGTGAATGATAACTCCACAAGTATACTTAGCTGATGCATTGCTATACAAAAGAAATCGAAACTTTTTTTTCTCATATAGTACGATGAAGAATCTAGGGACGAGCGGCTAAAGTTGGCTGCTATGGAGATGGAGAGGTGTGTTCGAAGCGGCCTATTAGTCATTATCCAATGAGTGAGCTTCCATCCTTAGTTGTCATTCACAACCTGTTACAGACCGCATCATTTAATGATACAGCACCAGAATACAGAATCACAAATCCTTTTCTCTCTAATTTCGTCAGACATATGTAACACTTCAATAAAAACAGAGGTGGGAAAAACGTTTATGCCAATACACAGACATACACTGATGATGGAAAACTGTCTAAAAACGAGCTCAATGGAAGATGAAAGCGGTTCTTCTAAAGATATCCAATCTGATGAAAATATCTTTAAGTTTGATTCAGCTGAGTATGAAGTAAGACTAAAATTATATTTCTTTAGAGTTTAAATATATATAAAAAAATTAGAACCAGCATTTTAAAAAAATACGAAAGAAAGTTGTAAAATATTTTGAGTTTTTTTTCTGATAAAAAAAGGAGTTAATTTATAACTGAATTCAAAAAAATCTATGTTAACTATGTGTAATGTACAATAGTATGTTTAATATGTGCAGAAGTTTTTTCTTAATTTTTTTCATTTAATATGATGCTTTCTATTAATTATTAATGTAATTTCTTTGATTCTTTAATTTCTTGGAAGGGATAAGGTAATCTTGGTAAAAGATAAATGCATAAAATTATGTAAAACAGTTGCAACTTAAAAAATTTATTTTAAAAATTTTAGAAATCTTTACTGAATGCATAAAAGAAATTCAAAGCGAAAAGGTCATTCAAACTTTAATTTTAAACTAATGTATCTTTAAATTACAGGCCAATTAATGCCCTAATAGTATTTTTGACATTTTCAAATTTAAAAATAAAAAGACGTACAGTTATCAAAAATAACACTGAAAAAAATTATGATCAAAACTACCAAAATACGGTAAACTTTATCGTATTTCTGGCTCTATGGGAACACCAAAAAGCAAAATATTTTTTGACGATGCGCTTTGTTAATGATTTTCGTAATTAACTATCCGAAAATTACGAATGAACTTTACTATCAAGGACTAAATTGGCTCCTTACAGCCGTTGCTTTAATTTCAAAATAATAGAACAAAATGTCCTTGAGAGACACTCACAGACAAACTCTTAATTTTATTATTATAAGATACATCACATCTTATCTAATATACAGTTTCAAAGTCACTTTTAAGTGAAAATCAACTATTTTAATGTTGTCCCAGAATATTTTCCACTCTGTTAATATAATTATTGTATTAAATTATTTCTGTTGAGTTGGCAAAAATGGGTTCCATGTTTCCCTAGTGGTCTATTTTTAGGTAAGGTAGCTGTTTTAAAAATTATCATTAAATTTGCTGTATTCTAAGAAAATAAATCTTGTACGGAAGTTTAATATACTTTCCCCTTTCATATATTTCCCTCCTGGTGTAATTGTATTCTAATGTTCATTTGATTTTATTATGGTAAGCTCAAATTACACTTTTCAGTTTGTTTTTTTTATAAATATTTCTTTTTAGTTTAATTTAACCTGTCCAATTATGTTTATTTGCATTTTCTTTTCCGTCTCTGTGACTCTTCAACTCTGTTACTGTGTTAATGACAATTTTATTTGCTGAATTTATTTATTGACATTTAATTTAGTCTTTTCTTGCATATACTCTTTAAAGACCTGGTGTCCCGAGGTGATCCGGGCTACTTAATGACTAACACGGATCACTTGGGGATACTGAAGTGTGCATGGGTAATTGTAATTGGGAGGGATGAGCAGCTTGACAGTGGTATAAAGTATCTCATTTAAAGTCAAAAGGAAGGAGAGGTTTATGATTTTCATGTCTTACTAAAAAACTGTCTCTTAAACATTAAACATTAAATCCTTTTTATTTGTCAAAGATTTGTTTTAAAAAAAACTGTAAGATTTGTTCTTACAGTTTTTTTTAAAATTTTTACTTCATTTTTTCATTAATAAGATAAATAATTGAAAGCTAACTAATGTAATAGTATTTCTAACTTATGTAATAGTATATAAGACGTTGTACTAGCTTCCATCAAACATTTAACAAAAATACTGAATTTCCATTTTATTTTCTTAATAAAAATGATGGGAATTGAGGGCTTTTGAGAATTTATTATAGAAATTCTTTGAATCAAGTTTCCATTAAGACAAATATCCATTTTGAAAAAATTGCAATGCGGGATTCTGTAGACTTTCAAACGCGTACTACTGCTGAAATTACAGAAAAAATATTGTTATAACCAATGTAGTATAGAGCTTTGAATTAATCTGGGCACTGCTGTTCGTCTAATAAAGTTTTTATCATTAATTCATATAAATTTAGATTCTTGAACGAGAATGTTAATATTTTGAACATTTAATGAACCTTTCTAAATTTTATGTCAATGTTGTTTTGATTCATTTCCATTTTATTTATTTATTTATTCAGCATTTTATTAATTTACATTTTGTTCTCCATTATCCTACTGGTTATTCAGTATTTAATGTTTTCGCTGTCTGTTTATTATTTATGAGTATCAAAATAGATATTTTAAATTGAATGAACTTAATTTAAATTTATTAAGCTTGAATTCTAAGTAGTTTTAGTATTTTTTGAAAAAAGTCTGAAAACGATATCCACAGAGTTCATCTTGTGCTATTGAACTAGATATATTAAAAATGAGACTGGAATTGTGTGAGATATTTTCTTTCTCGATACCATCGAAGTTTAATATCTGGACGATTGTTGTAAAGTATTATCATTTATTATTAAATTTTGTATTATGAAGCAAAATAAAAGTTGTGAAAAAACCCTGATCGTTTTGAGCTTTTTTTTTTTGACTAGCACAAAAACTTCCTAGAAAATTGTTTGAAGCTTTAAAAATTAAGATATCCAAATCAATTTTTTTATTAGCTGCCAAATACGATTGTATACAAAATTATGAGAAAAAAAATCTTAATTTTTTTTAATTGCATGCGTAGTATAGCTTGCGCAGTTTTCGAGACGAATTTCTTTTTTAAATTTTCAAACGACACTTTCTTAATTATTCAAAATATATGCTCCAAAAATTTTGTCTAATTCCATCGAAAATCTATAAAGTTATAATAAAAAAAAGCAAAAAAAATTGGATTTTTATAAAAATGTCCATATTTTTATAAATATTTACTGTGGGATGACGAAATTTTATGAATTTATTAAAAATAACGACTAAAGTAATCAATACAAGTTTGATTTTCTGGCATATGGTGTTCAAGAAGAATCGTTTTCTCTCGTAATTTATTGTAGGTTTCTCAAACCTCTGAAAACTTTACATTTTATTACCAAATATGGAAAATCGCATGAACTAAACATCTCCCAACTTATTAATTACTCATTTTAGTATTTCTTGAGAAATTTAAGCAGAAATGTTAAAAACTGAAAGTGAAATGTCTTCCATTATTGTTGGGTAGTGTATTTTATCAATGAGCAAATGCATTGGGGAAGTTTCTTAAATAGTGTGAAACATCAAGGAAATTATATTAATTTTATTTCTTAATATTTTATGTGTCTTAGGTGTGCCATAAACTGGAGATTAAGGAATCAGTAAAGAAGATTGCTAATCCAGAGTATGTTTTGATCAATTTTTGATTTTTTATCAATTTTTTATTTATGAATATGTTTTTAAATTAAACATCTTTTTATAACTTCTTTTAATCATTTTTTACCTTGAAAACGTTTTCTGTTTTTACATAAAAAATCATTTTTGCAACAATTATTGAATTGAAAGAGGAATGCAAAAAAAAATTCAATGATATTTAAATTATATTTTTTTACAAAGACTTTTCTGATTCTAAGAATATTGAAAAAAAATTTTCAGATAATGATAGAATGCTTATACATGGTAAAAAAAAGTCATACTTATATATAGTAAAATGCTTATACATAGTAAATGCTTTAAGTTTTTTATTTATGAATATATTTTTAAATTAAATATCTTTTTATAACTTCTTTTAATCATTTGTTACCTTGAAAACTTTTTCTGTTTTTACATAAAAAATCTTTTTTGCAACAATTATTGAATTGAAAGAGGAATGTAAAAAAAAATGATATTTAAATTATATTCTCTTACAAAGACTTTTCTGATTCTAAGAATATTGAGAAAAAAAAATTTCAGCTAATGATAGAATGTTTATGCATAGTAAAAAATGTCATACTTATACATAGTAAAATGCTTATACATAGTAAATGCTTATACATAATAAATGCTTATACATAGTAAATGCTTATACATAATAAATGCTTATACATAGTAAAAAAAGTAGAAAAAGTCAGTTAAAATGCATAAGGAAATTTAATTCATAATAAATTTTTGATTAGTTATTTAATTGAAATTAGAAAAAAATATATTTTAAAGTGACCTGAAATTTTTTTTTTTCAATAAAGTGCTACATAGAAAGTATTTTTTACTTCATATTCTAGTTTGAATTCAAGAAAATTACAATCCTTAAGACATATTTTCAGAATCATTGTCAAAAATAAATTTAAAAAATTTGTATATTATGTGACGCCAGCTGAATTTTAGACTAGAAAAAACCAAAATCTGCCTTAAAATGGAACGAATCTCTTTAGAATAAGGCTAAAATAAAAACATCATTCAGAAGAACCCGAGAATATGTAAAAGGCCCCCATTAGAAACAACTCTGATTTTCAATCGCCATGCTTTATTTTTCATGTGCTTTTTACCGTCTTCTGAAATATCGATTTTGAAGACATTTTGTTACAATTTGCTGCTTTTATTTAAAGTGTTAGGCTTTTTCCGTTTCCATTTCACTGGCACTGGTGACAAAGTCATTAATTCAATATCACTTAGCGATATTAATTTCAAAAGTTTTAATTTTTTTTATTTTTATTATTTTTTTAGATCGCGGCTATTTAAAAAAAATAAATAAGAAATAAATGAATAATCAAAAATCACTGAATTTACCTTTAATTAAAAATATTATACTTATTTTGGAAAAATGAATGCTCAGAAATTTTTTTTCAAAATTTTTGTTCAGGATATGTATAACAATATTTACGATACATCCTTTGTACTAAATACTTGCTACATTTTGCAATCACTGATCTGTACTTACAAATAAATTAAACTTAATTTGCCCTTCTATTTTCGTTTTATTAACAAAACAAAGAAACAATTTTTAATTGAGAATCGGAAACAATTTAAAAATACCATACAAATAATATAAGCACGACTTTCTTTTTGCACATGAGCGGATTAAGTTTGGCTCTTGAAATAGATTTTATAAGATAAGTTATCACGCTGATGATAATTAGTTATATTTCTATTCTGAAATCGAAGGGCTAACGCCATTTCGGGGGGTTTAACTTCACGTTATATTTCGTTTTGCTGCGCAAAAACTATAAAGTAGGAATTTGACGTTCCGAAAGTGTGAAGGAAAATGTCCTGGGAGTACCATTTAATTGAAAAAAAAAACTAGTTTCAGAATATTAACTCCTAAACTTGTTGTAAAAATGAATACCAGGAAGGCTGCGCAGCCTACTAGAATGCAAATAAAAAGTTGAAAATTGACACAATATTTCTGATTGATTTGACACGTGTAGTCATTAAAAAAATAACTTTTTCGAAACTTATCGGAAGTTCCAAATGCTTTTTCATTATTTTTCTCACATTTTTTAAACTCTAAATGAGGATTATTAATCTGTTTATATAGGAAAATTTATCTCACTCGCTCTCAAGATTTTAATTTTGCAAGCTAGTGATCTTGGAGATTCGCCTAAAGATTTTTTTTAAAAATTACATATTAAAAGTTTTAAAAATTTGAAATATGGAAGGTTTACAATATGCTAGAATAATATTCTAGGTGATTTTAAGGTGAAAAAATTCTTTTAGTTACTTCATCCAAGGTAATGACTTTGTGACGAAGAAACATTTTTTTAAATTTTTCTCCAAATTCAGAATAAAGTTTCACGAATCACATTAAAAAAGAGTTGCGCAAATATATATTGTAAAATATGCGGAGCTCTACATTGTACGTTAAATGATATATCCCCCCCCCCCTTACAAAAACTCGAAAAAGAAAAAAAATGCAACTTTTTTTTATACTTTTCAATTTAAATTAACAAACCTTCAAGTTCTGAAGAAATGTATTGAAGATAAGAAGTTTAAAAGCACTAAAGTTTATAAAATGACACAAGTTCCCTAATTTCTGATCCTCCTGTTACTGGAGAAACTTTTTGTCAATATTGTGGTTTGTTTAGACATACTCACTGTTAGTATTGTCGCTTTTTTAAGGTTTCAATTACTGCTAGATCCTTTCACTTGCAATGTTAGATATTTCTTGGAAAATGACAACATAAAAAGTTATTTATTTGTTGTTTAACCGTATACACAAAACAGTCAAGTAACCATAAATAAGATGGTACTCTAACTGTTCTCTAATCCGTAATCATATATTGGGAGAAATTTGCCTTCATGGAGGGCTCTTTTGATGGAATTCACCCGCATTTCCTTAACAGGGAGAGGAAAACTACGAAATTCTCTCACGGTAAATCTGGTGACAAAGGGACTCTAACCGATGACCCGTCGACAACTGAGGATATTTTACGTCAACACTGTGGTCGGTGTGAGCCAGGAGCGAAATTTGTATCGACCATCCATTGATGGGATTCAAACCCGGGTCACCTCATTGGAAGGCGAACGCTCTATCCCTGAGCCACCACGACTCCCAATAAAAATTCTAACTATGAAACTTTTTCAGCGTTTTTTATTTATGATTCTCAATTTCTATGAAAATAAGTATCAATTATTTTTGAACCTACGAAACGAATTCTTTTGCAATTTTCATTTAATTTAAATGATATTTGTAATTTAGTTTAAACAAATATTTTTTATTTTATGTTAGTGATCATTCAATGTGAAACGTCATTTCATCTTCCATTGGATGTAATTTACACATAGTTTTAAAAAAAACACATAGTTTTAAAAAAATCACATAGTTTTAAAAAAAACACATAGTTTACACATAGTTTAAAAAAAACATATAGTTCAAGCATAGTTTAACAAAAAAACACATAGTTTACACATAGTTTAAAAAAAACATATAGTTTACGCATAGTTTAACAAAAAACACATAGTTTACACATAGTTTAAAAAAAACACATCGTTTAAAAAGAACACATAGTTTACACATAGTTTTAAAAAAAACACATAGTTTACACATAGTTTAACAAAAAAACATAGTTTACACATAGTTTTAAAAAAACACATAGTTTACACATAGTTTAAAAAAAACACATAGTTTACACATAGTTTAACAAAAAAAAACACATAGTTTACACATAGTTTAACAAAAAAAACACATAGTTTACACATAGTTTAAAAAAAAACACATAGTTTACACATAGTTTTAAAAAAACACATAGTTTACACATAGTTTAACAAAAAAACACATAGTTTACGCATAGTTTTAAAAAAAAAACATAGTTTAACAAAAAAACATAGTTTACACACAGTTTAAAAAAAACACATAGTTTACACATAGTTTAAAAAAAACACATAGTTTACACATAGTTCAACAAAAAAAAACACATAGTTTACACATAGTTTAAAAAAAAAACTCTGCAATTATGAATTATTCTGAAAATTTCCTTCTTAAAGCATGGTAGTGTTTGGTTCTGTCTAGTATTTTTGTTGCGAGTAAACATTTATAATACTATTGCGGAGACCTCACGGATGTTAAAAAGGTCGTGTTGTCTTACATCGTCTGTATGGAGAGATAATACAATCTAAAATAATAGACAGTATCACGCAGGGCCTAAAGAATTTAAGTTGGAAAAATTTGCTTATATTTTAAATGGTATTTAATTGCTAACTCAATTTACATGTTTATAAAATCTTACACAAATAGAAAAAACTGATGCATTTTTTTTATAAGTTATGCTTGACATTTAGTGCATTAATTAAATTATCATAAAATAAATAATGATTGTTGTACCATGCCTCTCAATGATTTTCAGATCCGAAAATAGTTCAGATTCAGATACCTTGACTCCGTCTTCATTTCAAGGTAATATGCATCATTTCTTAGTTTAATTTGTTTTTTTAATTTTAACTACTCTTGTCTAGAAAGTTTAAATTTTAAAAACGAAATGAATAATTCTGGTAATAACTAATTTATATTTATATATACACATATAAAATGACATAAAGAGTGAAAATCTGGTCATTGGAATAAAAGTTATTTAGAGCGTACCGTTTTGTATACTGCGCACTGCAAATTACTGTTTTATATTGGTTTTAAATTTGCAAATGAAAAAACACTAATGTGAATAATTTTAACAAAAAAAAGTAGGAACAAATGTGTTGGTGGGAAAAATACAAAATTATTATCGAATTCTAAGGAGTCACTATTGAGTAAGGTAAAACTGAAAACATCAAAATAACATAAACAAATAAAGGTAAAATTTGATTTAATCAATTTTTGTTTATTTTGAAAATGAATTTCAAATATGATTGCTTGTCTTCAAAAAAAAAAACATTTTTACACAAATATTAAATAGTTCTATTTTTAATTGCAATATTGCTTTTACAGCGTAACATTGCTGCAAATATTTATTCAACTAAAAAATTTTTGGTTAATATTGGCTACATTCTAATTTTACTTGCTTTTGGTATGTACGTGACGGTAGATTAAATATTTATTTCTTACCTTCTTGTATGGTCTCAAGTTATAGTGCAAATATGGATACAAACATGTTATGTCTCAAGTTATAGTGCAAATATGGATACAAACATGTTATGTCTCAAGTTATAGTGCAAATATGGACTTTTATCTATAAAGAAAGAAAGAAAAACGTTTATAAAAAAAGTATGCGTTAAAATTAACTTATGCGCCAATCAAAATGAAGATGAATATTTAAAATATTACACATAAAACAATTTCAAATTCAAAGTTACGGTAAATTCATACGAAGGATAATATTTTCTTTTTGAGCTAATATAGAGAAAAAATTACACAATGCTCTCCTACTTTACGTCTCTCCTTCTTTACTTCTAAATATATATAAGAAATAAATTTTTATGCGCACAGTATGACACTGAATGTATTTCACTTTGTTAAAATAAAAATTATACTTTGAACTTTGCTTCTTAGTAGAGTGAAAATATTTTGTATTTTTATGTTTTTTTCAGAAAATGAAAAGGCTAATTTTAGAATCCTCCCCTTTCAAAAAGCAGATGAAAAAAGAGCTAGGCCCATTCCTCAAATAAGTTCCACTTATGGTATGAAATTTCATGTATTTTTTAAAAAGATTTAAGACAAAAGATAAAAGAAATTTATACACAAGAACTAGTAAAATGCTCATCTGAATAAAATGGATTTACATAAATCATGGTCTAATAACATTGGAAAGCATGGTTTATATTTACAAAATTTGATTTACTCTGACTTTTTGCTACGTCCCAAATAAAAAAAATTGTCCACGTTAAAAAATATTTTACGGAAAAATTGTAATGTATTTGAAATAAGTTTTTATTACATTAAAAATATTTTAGATACTAATGAGCGAAACTAAAACGCATTTCTAACTAGATCCATTTTCTTAAGCACGCAATTTGATCTATCTCCATTTTCTGATCATTATGAGATAAAAGAAAATAAAAAATTTATCAACATCAATGAACATCTAATTGAAAAATTTTAATGTATTTAAAATAATTTTTTCGGCTGGAGAAAAAACATATTTCAAACTAATTTTCTTAAGCTTGAACTTTGGATCTGTGCTATTTTTTTTAATCTACGTTCATTTTTTGATCTACACATTTTCTGTTACTTCCAAAATTAAAAATTTATCTACAAAAAGTAACATTTCACTGGAAAATTTAATGAATTCTGAATTAATTTCATTAATTTTTTTTAAATTATTTCTTTATAAATATAATTATAATTTTCCCTATCCCTAGTTTAAAAGTCTAGGATTTCATCGGTTAATGTCAAAGTAAATAAACATAACAGACAAGTAAACAATTTCACTTTTAATAAAGGAATTGTGAATATAGTTTCGAGGGTTTGCGAGTGCAATATTTTGGCTCCCCAGAATTACATAAAGTACTAATACGCATCCTGTTGCAATACTGGTCAAATTTTTTTCCTCCTATGTCAACAAAAGCTTGAAAGGAGTTGAGCTATAAGCTAGACTGAAACGAAAAATTAAGAGCAAATTATTCATATAAACAAACAAATTAAACTATATTTTATGTTAAACTTATGTATATTAAAATATTAAAGAAACAGTTTTTTAGGCAACTCAGTTTAAATGAGCTCATCGATTTATGCTCATTGATTCTACCTAAAACGTTGCTTTAACCCTGGAAAAATACCTTCCTCCTAACTTGCTTTTTATAACAGTAGTTGAACAGCCGATCCAATTTTTGGGTTTACTACTACTAATGTTCAATTCCATAGCTTTGTAATTTTGAACTAAATCCAGAAGACAAACGAACTCCTAGATCAAGTATTGGGAGAAATTTGTTGTAAGACTTTTTTCGTTACACGGAAAGAAACACCACGGAAACTTCCCACGGTTGGCTCGATGGCAAGGGAACTAAAACCCATTATCTGCCTACCACAAGGGATTCTTTTCCCCCCATCTTAATGTTAGGTCCGACTAATATTAAAATGCGAATCATATAAATCGGTATGAATATAAATTAAATAAAATATGTATAAATCAAACGCATAAGGAAACCATTAAGTTATACTGAATTACATTTACATACATTAAGCAAACGAAGCGATTATGAAAAAAAAACTGCAAAAGCCATTTTGATTACAGCGAACAGAGGGATTCTCTCGTTGAACTAAAAATTTTAAAACCAAGCATTATGCTTTATCTGAGTTATTTTATAATTATTATTTATTTTATTAAACTTGACTAATAGAGATAAAAATTTTCAGAGGCTGTAAAGATGACCTCTCTCCAACAAACTAAAGAGAAAGGATGTACTGAAGACGAAGTCAAAACGAGTAAGAATTCGAGTAAGAAATTTATTTACTCTTATTTACGCATTTTTTCAGATTATTTACATACTGCACAAGCATGCTACGTCATTTATTTCTGGTATATGTTTGGTTATTAGAGAAGTATTAAAGAGAGAAGTACAAAGAGTCTAATGAAGAAACGTAAAGTGCTTACACCGTTTATGCTTCGTGTCTTAAACACCACTGCTATCGCAAGATCGCCGTAAAGTCAAACCGCCAAGTCAAATAAAAGTACTTGTTGAACTATGAATCAAAATTCTAATTTAATTTATAAAGCCTTATGTAATCGTTTATTATAAAATGCTTGATTGTTTTTTAAAGTTCGTATAGTTTAAAAAAGTGAATATTATATTTTTTTTGCGCAATTTGAACTCAATTATGCAGAATAAAATGCTTTAACTTATTTCTATTTTCCTTGCTCATAAAGTAGTTTTCTTTAAAATCTAATGCTTGAAATGCTCTTATACTGAAGAGCCAAAAAAGCTGGTACAGGCATGAGTATGCAAATAAAGGGGTATGGAGTCAATCAAAGTACAGCTCTGCAATCGGCAACGCGTATATAAGACAACGAGTGTCTGGCATAGTTCTTAGATCTGTTACTGCTGCTACAATGCCAGGTTATACAGATTTAAGTGAGTTTGAACGTGGTGTTATAGTCGGCCCACGGGGGATGAGACATAGCATCTCCGAAATAGCAATGAAATTTGGATTTTCTCGTACGACCATTTCACGAGTATACCGTGAGTATCGGAAATTCGGTAAAACATCAAATCCACGACACCGCTGGGATGTTTGGGATATCTTGCAACGTGATGTTCAGAAGATATCCCCACCCCCTCTTACTCCCACTGGCTTATGGACAGCGTTGCAGGATTCATGGTGTTAATTATCTCCAGCACTACTTCACACATTTATCGAACCCATGCCACGTCGTGTTGCGGCACTTCTGCGTACACGATATTACCCTACACGATATTAGGCAGGTATACCAGTTTTTTTGGCTCTTCAGTGCATAATCTTTTAAAACTAATAGAAGAATAAATCTAAATTAATGTAATTTTACTCGATTACTATATAAATATATGCTTTTTTTTTCTTTGAATTAATCATTTAAGTGACTCACATAGAAGAATAAAAAAATTGAACTAAAATATGATTGTGACATTAAATTTACAGTACTTGCACTGTATGTCTGTATCAGCCATGCAATGTTTAATACCTTACACTGAAGAAAATTCTGAATCAAATTACGATACCGGAGCTTTTGGGGCATCTCCCGCAAAATATATTTTACAGTAAAATTTATTTTACCGTGAAATATTAAACCATAATTGCTATAGTAATATTAATTTAATTAAAATGGCTCTGTCATTTTACGATAATTATTACTGCAAAAACTACGGTAAAAAGTACTGTCAGTGGCGCTTAATAATAGGCTGTACAGTTACAAAGGCGCAGCGAAGAAAATACGTTGCTGTGATTTTACGGCGGAATGTTCTTAAGTATTATTCGTTCGTAGTTAAGACTGTTAAACATATACAACATAACACTTTTTCTTGATAATTTTTGCGATAGTAGCATCAGGCCACGAATAAAAAAGGAACAAATCTCCCTTTTATACATTTTTAATTGTCCTTACAAGCATTATATAAATTAGATTATCTTTAAACTAGTTGTTTTTCTCCTTATTATTTCGATTGAGAAATATGTGCAAAATACTATCGATTATTATCACCATGTTTTACTTTATTCGGAGTAAGTGAAAGTAAAAGGGAAGTACTTTGTAAGTTAGTGAAATTTTCAAAATTTGACAAAAAAGAAGAGAATTATTTTTTAGCTCACTTAAGAAACGTTATTTTCAGTTTTTAAATTTTTTTATTAATATTTTATCAAGAAATGATAATATTCACAAGTTAATAAGTACAAAACTCTTATTAGAGTATAAGTATTAGATTATATACGAGTATTGGTGTGTACGAAATAAAAATGATATCAACTGCATTTTTACAACAAAAAAATATAACATTTCAATTGTTTGGAAACTCCAATTAAGGTTTTGCACTAATTAACTCAATACTTTATAATTCTGATAGGTGCAAGCAAACTCAAACTTCTGTCTCCCGACGAAATTAAAATGCGAATAAATACAAAACGTCGAAAATGTGCACATGAAGAAAAAGAAAAGAAATAAGAACTGTCAAGAAAATGATTCCAGCATGCTAGAAAATATTTATATCTTATTTTTGAAAATTTTTAAATAGTTTTTAATTTTTGTCTCTAGATTATAATTGTGATCTTATTTATTTCCTAAAATGAGCTATTTCATCTTAAAAATATTCTCATAAGTTTTGAAACTCTAACAAAAAGTTTCAAAAGCACCATTTATATTTATTTTTCTTAATGTTTGTGAAAATGGTGAAAAAATGTTGTTCGACACTTTATTCTAAAAATATGGAAATTTTTATAAAAATTGATATTCAGTTCTATGGATACATGTTTGTAATCAAGCATAGTTAACTTATCCCACCGAGAAACATAAAACAGGCCCATTTCTGCCAAAACAGAAATTATTGCCTCAATTGAAGAGACTATTCTTCTTATAAATAAAATTATATTCTAAAGAAATCATCCGATAAAGGGAAAACACTTTATTAAATATATATAAGTAGAAAAAAAATTTATACAATGATATATATAAATGTAAATATGTTTTTAATTTGTTCTATAATTTTAAATCAAATAATGATAAAAAAAACATAATATTGTGAATCTTGTCAAAAATTATTTTGCTTCTTATTCTAATGGAAGACACGTAGTAATAAAAACACAATATTTAAAAATATTTATGCTGCTGGAATTGAATTGAATTGAATGTAGGGTTTAGTGGCGCAAGGTCCAGATGAGGATTTATGCTGCTGGGTAAATAGCATAACATATTATTACTGTAACTATTAGTGAAATAATATTTATTCTAACCTATTGCATACTTTTTTTACAAAACCAGATAATTTGTTATGAAACACTGTCATATGAATTGCAAATGTGGTAGCAATGAAAAAATTAGAAGCGCTAAATAATGCTAAAATATTGAAAAATTATATATAATAGAACAATCAATAATTATATATAGAACATTTTAAATGACTAGAGTTTAGACTACGTATTTAATCTTCTTATTTAGTAAAATTAGAGTATAAAAAAATCAAATATTTAAAAGAAAATATTTTTGTAAAAATCTATCCAGCTGGGAAAAAATATATGTAAGGAAATAATATGTATGTATATAAATAAATATATATGGATATATATATAAAGATATATATAGGTATATAAACAGATATAAATGTAAAACTGATTTTAGTTTATTTTAAAATTATAATTTAATTCTAAAAAAATTGTTAATTCTGTTAAAATAAAGTTATCTGCTGTTGATTCTAATATAGAATATGCGAAAAATACGCTAAAATTTTTGAAAAAACAATAAAAATGTTTTTACTGTTGTGTAAAGTGCAAAACTTATATTTTTACTTTACTATTCTGGAAATAATAATTAATTTAATTTAAATTGTTGCACAACAAAAAAAGTATTTTTATAACAAAAAATATTATTGTTAATGGTGTTAAATTAAAGTTATTCTGCTATTTATTCTCATATAAGTGTGCAATAAAAGCACAAAAATGTTTGAAAAATACATAAAATCTACTTTACTGTTCGAATAAGTGTTCAAGATACATTTTTACTGTTACTATTCAGAAAATGCAATTAATTTAAATTGCTGCACTTGTTAATATCGCCTTGAATCAAATATCAAAATATAGAACCCTGAGAAACGTTGCCATACTAGTCACGCCATAAAGGGTCAGTTTGATAACCAATCCTTTACCAATGGTGGTGTGTGTACATAGTTACATATATAAATCTAAATATGTCTTAAATGTGCTTTATGATTATAAACTAATGATGTTAAAATTCATAGTATGATTATAAACTAAAAATACAAACTTGTTTTTGTTGTGAAAAACTAATTATACTTCTGTTGATTATGAATTAAAAAGTTGAATAAAAAAATACCTGTTTATATAATAAATGTTATTAATGTTGTGCAAAATTGGTAGCTCCGTTTTTACTGTTACTACATTTAAACTGATTAATATATCATTTTAAACTTTTGCACTCTTTTCTTTACAGAACTGAAAACTTTGTTCTGTTACACTTCTATTGTCTTATTGATGTCAATGTTATTACGGTCTTAAATGTTGCATTATGTTTTGCAGTGTTATAGATAAGCTATTCAATGTTAAATAAATGCATTGTAACACATTAAAAAATATCTACACAGAAATATATTTATAACAATATGTTTAATTTAACAGAATTTTACGAAGTTTTAGTGTCAATTATAAATGACCTTATAAAAATTCTTAATTTACGTAAACGTAAAAATAATATTAAAATTGTTTCCATAAGTAAATAAATATTTTAAAAAATACCTTTAATTCTGTAATTAAGGTACAAAATTATTAAATGAGCTGAAAACAGAAAATCATCTTAAATAATAGAAAGAAAAAAGATTTCAAAAAAAGTAAACAGCAACTGTATTTATTTCTACAAAATAAACTTAAATTGTTTTTTTAAGATTGAAAATCAATTAAAATCATAAATAGTGTTTGTATAATTTTTGAACATGCTTTCTACTACAAAAAACAAATTTAAATATCTGAAAATTATAATTAAAAAAAATAAACCTTGTAAAGACACAAAAGTTAGTTTTTTTAATTGAAATTGCATCTCCTGAAATTGAATTTAACCCGGAATCAACCAAATATAATTTTAAACAAAAAATTTAACTTGATTTATTTAAAGTTATATTTAGTCCTTAAAAATAATAAAAATATTTTAAAAATATAAAGTACAAAATTTAGTACAATTATATTGTATAATAAATATAATTGTAGTTTAATATTATAAAATTGGAAATTCCATTTTTGTATAATTTTTATTTAATTTCATATTATAAAATATGAGTCAAAACTAAACTGTTCCTTAGATATAAAAATTCGGTAACGTGTTGTACTTAATTTTATTTCACCTCTTTAGCTAAATTTGTACATTTTGACATTCAGAAACTATATAACATAAGAGTGTGTAAACATTTTAAATTTTTATCTGTATCAATAATTTACTTAAGTTTGCTAATCTAAACATAAATCATAGAATATTGGATCAGTAGTTTAGTATATAACTTTTTAAATTTTCCAAACCGCCTGTCACATTTTTTCTTCTTATCTGGTTAAAATTATGGAAGAGATATTTGAACTTATTGTACAAACGAATTCACTGTGTTGTTGTAATTCAAAATTTTAATTATGTTGTAAGTTTTATTGAATAAAACATTATTATAAGTGTAATATTATTGTATATGTTTTTAGACTTTTAAATACTGCATTTTTAATTACTTATTTGTCACAACATTTCTTTATTTAAAACTTTACCTTTAATTAATAATTTCAAATAGTTATTTTTCACTATTTTTTTCATAAGAAAGCGTATTGTAGTTGATATTTTGTGATATGCATCTTAATTTAATGCTAACTGAATTAATAGTTTGCACTAATTTATTAACCTATTCGATGATATTCCTCTAAATAAACCAATAAGAGCAGCTTCTAGTATTTGAAAATTCGAACATTAGAGCAAAAGTTAATCATTGTGATAGCTTTTATTTGTCTTATCTTAAGTGAAAAACGAGGATGGTGGATACTAGATGTATTTAAATGTAAAAAATATGTTTTACATTAAACCAACATTTCTTATAATAATACTTGTATTAAAAACTTCTCTGTGGAAATAAGACAAATTTAAAAAAGATATTCTTAAACTGTAGTTAATATAGTATAAACTAAGTTTCACTTTTTATGTTCTTTCTTTACATTCTTAAAAATATAAATAAATAAAAAGAGTTAATAAAAGCATTTTTTTAATGAGAAGATGTCTACTCATATTTAAAGGATAAATCTAAATAAAAGAAAAGTGATTTTTATGAGATATTATGATATTTCAAAGATTTTAATTTAACTTTTAAGAAAATTACTTATATTTAATGCAGATTTTAGCGGAAGAACTGGCTTAGTTATATTTTAATTATTTTAAATAAAAGAGCGTTAAAGTGTATACATTAATCGTTCAATGCTTTCTTGTTATATTGCTATTGACCAAATGAATTGAGCAAGTAAAAATCAAAATGCTGATGATTCCATTAAGTACAGGAAATAAGAATTCATGTAATTTAATATTAATAATTGCGTTGCGATTAATTTCCATGATATTATTAAGATATCTATTTTAAAAAGAGAAACTCAACTTGTATTCAATGCAACATGACTAGATTATATAGATTTCCTTTGAAATCATATGTCTAATGCTTTCATGTTTTTATATTGATATTAACCAAATAAAGTGTTTTTACGATTAAAAATCACATTGAAGATGCTTTTATCTTGTACGGGAAACACAAATTAATTTTATTCGAAGGTAATAGATACATTGAAATAAATTTTCAAGGGTATCACTAACAAGGGAGATAAGGGAAGTGTGACTCGCCAATTTTGAAATAAACTAGTGGGATGTATGCCTTATGAGGAATAATTTTAGGGGGCAACATTCGTTTTGGCCCATAGAAGGTCCTGTGAGAGATAAAAAATAATTCTATATATAGAAAAATCGGTATTTTATTACTTCAATGCAGACTATTAGTTATTGTAATTGTCTCATAATCCAATTAATTTGTAATTAATTGGATAATTAATTAATTTGCTAATTAATAAATCAATCAGAAAATTAATTAATTATTAATAAATTAATTGTTAATTAATTATTTATTAATTAATTGATTTGCAATTACATACTCCAATTAATTTGGAAAGTTTTTTGGAAAAAAAAATTTTAAAAATTTGATGTCAATTTTTTTTTTAATTAACCTAACAGGTTTCTCTGAAAAACTACAGATATATAAAATTTTCGAAATCAATTTTGACAATAAATATGCATTATATAGTACGTAAGAGTACCGCAAACTTAATTGGAGTATGAGACAATTACAATAACTAATAGTCTGCATTGAAGTAATAAAATACCGATTTTTCTATATATTGAAATATTTTTTATCTCTCACAGGACCTTCTATGGGCCGAAACGAATGTTTCCCCCTAATATTATTCCTCATAAGGCATACATCCCACTAGTTTATTTCAAAATTGGCGAGTCACACTTCCCTAGTTTTCCTTGTAAGATATTAATATTAAAAGATAAACCAAATTTGTATACATTATGGCTTGAAGATATATATTTCCTTTGACATCATAAATCTAATGCTTTTAAATTAGTGCTTTGATATTAACCAAATAAAATCTTTTATGATTAAAAATCAAATTGCTGATACTTTCATCTAGTACAGAAAATGAAGATTGACATATAAAGGTAGTACTAGATACATTTCAATTAATTTTCATTACAATATCAAACTAAACTTGATAAACTCAATTTGTATTCATCATAACATGATTCGATGATACATGTTTCCTTTACATGATACATGTTCCGAAATTATATGTCTGGTGCTTTCATCTTGTTGTATTGACATAAACCAAATATAGTGCTTTTACGATTAAAAATCAAAATGATGAGGCTTCTATCCAGAACAAGAAAGAAAATTTAATTTTAGTAGATGATAATAATTATATTGCAATTAATTTTTGAAAAACATTATTAAGATATCCAATTTAAAAAGATAAAGTCAATTTGTATTTATTATAACATGACACGAAGATAGTTATTTTCTTTCAAATCACAAGTCAGAAGATTTCATTTTGTTACATTTCATTTTGTTTTGTTCATTAAAAAAAGTAAGAATTTCTCTTCAAGTTGACGATGCAGGAAAAAACTTCATTTATATAAGTTAATTGGTACACTGTAAATAATTTTTAACACGTCATTAAGATATATTCCAAAAGATTCTCAATTTCTATTTATTATAAAATGACTCAAAGAAATATATTTCCTTTTTGATCTTTCTTTCAATGCTTTTATCTCGTTATATTGATATTGACTAAATTACATGTTTTATGATTAAAATTGCTAATGCTTCCTTTCAGAACAGAAATAAAAATTTATCTTAATAGATAATATTATTTCTATTGTGGTTGATTTTCATTATATTACTAATATAACTATTTTTTAAAGATAAACTTATTCGTTATAAGATGAAACGATGTTATATATTTTCTTTGAGATCATATGTCTGAAACTTTCACCTTGTTAAATTTTTATTAGACAAATCAAGTATTTTTACGATAAAAACTCGAGTTGCTGATGCTTCCATCTAGTACAGGAAAAGAGAAGTAATATTATAAAGTAACAGTTACATTATAATTTATTTTCGACACATTATTAAGGTACACATTTTAAAACGTAAAACGCAACTTATAATCATGAATTGATGGTATATATTTCTTTTGAAATCATTTGTCTAATCTCGTTGTCTTGTTATATTATTCAAATAAAGTGTATTGACGATTAAAAATCAAATGGATGATGCTTCCATTTTGTACAGCAAATAACAAATAAATTTTATTCGAAGGTACTAGTTGTATTGTAATAAATTTTCAAGAATATTACTAAAATATTTAATTTAAACGCGAACCTAATTTGGGTACTTTATAATACGCCTTGAATATATATATTTCCTTTGAGATAATTTGTCTAATCTTTACATCCTGTTATATTTACATTAACGAAATAAAGTGTTTTCAAGATTAAAAATCGAATTGCCAAAGAGTTTTTCTAGTACAGGAAAAGAAATTTAATACTATTATATAGTAATTGCTGCATTGTAATTAGTTTTATTAATTAAGTGTATGATCAACTTAATTAACTTAATAAATTATTGTGTAATTAGCTAGGTTGATCAAAATTTGTATTCATTATAGTATGACTGAATTTAAATTTCTTTTGAAATCATTTGTCTAATGCTTCCCACTTTGCTATATTGATATTGCTGAAGCCTAATTCACTAATTGCTGATGCTTCCATCCAGGACATATATATATATATATATATATATATATATATATATATATATATGTATATATATATATATATATATATATATATATATATATATATATATATATATATATATATATATATATATATATATATATATATATATATATATATATATATATATATATATATATATATATATATATATATATATATATATATATATATATATATATATATATATATATATATATATATATATATATATGATTATTATGAAGATATTTTTTTAAAAGATAATCTAAATATGTATATAAGATGATTAGATGATATTTATTTCCTTTGAGATTACATGCCTGACCATTTTATCTTTTTAAATTTATATTAACCAAATAACGTGTTTTCACGGTTAAAAATCAAGTTGCTCATCCACTAAAGAAGGAAAAATTAATTATACTACATGGGAATAGTTTTATTGTAATTAATTTTCAAAACTATTATTGAGCAATTAATTTGTATTTATAATGACATAAATCGAAGATAGATATTTCCTTTCAGATCATATGTCTGAAGTCTTCATCTCGCTAAAATTATAATAGTTTAAGAAAGTTTTTCTGAGATTGAAAAATGAATTGTTGATGATTTCTTCTAGTACAGAAAAATAAAATTAATATTACTTGATAGCAATAATTAGCAATAGTTTAACAGCAATAATTTAACATATCATCAGAGAGAGTTGTTCATATGCATCTGATTTTATTCTCATTAATGTTTAATTGAAATTAAGTTTTTCAAGCTTTTTTTATCCACATATAATTTCTTTTTATTTATTTGAGTGAGAATACAAATCTATTTAAATCAATAAAACTTGCAATGAGAATATATATTTTGTTAAAGGGCACTGATTGGTCCTTTTTTTAAAGTGAAATTGGAAATAGAAGGGTTTTAAAAAATGACATTTGATAAAATTACAGTTTCAAACAAATTTTTCCAAGCGTCAAGTTTTGACTTTGGAGATAGATTTAACTCTTCTGAACTACAGCGACGCATTTAGTGTTTGAACTACAGGTTTGATCGTTTTAATTTATGTACCATTTTTAGTTTCCTATTTATCATAATCTGTCATAACTTTTTATTCCATTGCTCTTACAAGTCATTTTTTAATACAACTTTATAATTTCTTATTTCTAAGTGTTATAACCTGTGCAGGGAAAAAAGTCTTACAGAATTTAACATTCAAGTAGAAGGCGGCGTTTATATTAGAAAACTACAGGAAAAAATCAACATTTTAAGCACATTATGAATTTACATTAAGGTTTATATACTCTGAAAATGTTCCGGGTTATAACTAATCTCTTTAATAAATATTGAAACATATTTCTATATATATATTTAATATAAATGCTGTTATATATATGGGTCTGAAAAATATTATTTATTGTTTATTGACTAAAGCGGCAAAGTTTGAAATCCCCCATTCTATAGAATGCCTAAGCATTGTATATAATGCCTAAAACTAGCCGGCAATGTATGAAACCATTTATATTTCACACATTTCCTAGACATTCTATTGAATGCCAAATAAGAAACCGCCAAAAAAATAAAATCTTCTGTGGCCGTGCTAGTAAAAGTGATGAAATGAATATTTTGAGCAATATTTGTTTCTAAACTTAAAATAATTGTGACTTAAATGTGAATTTTTTATATGAAAATTTTGTTTCCTTTAATAGGAAAGGCATAAATTATGTTTTGTACAACTTTCATTCTTCTTTAAGCATTTTGAATCAATTTTTTTAACGGCACTCTCATTATTTTTTTCAGAATAGTACTTTTATTTTTGAAAAATGCACATAGTTTACATAATAAACTCATCAGGACGTTTTTTTTTCATACTTTGCCTAAATAGCATTTGTCATTCTATAGAATGCCGGCGTTTCATACTTTGCCGGTAACTAATGCCGGTAGCAAATGAATTAAAATTATTCAATTTATATGCATATAAATTAAATAATTTTTATTCATTAGCTTAACTGTTTAACTGTAATTAACTTTATATATTTTTTACCAATTATTTGATACGAAATAAGCTAAAATCTCATGCATTATATTTTTGAGTCACGAATGACCTTTTCTACTGCTATGTTGAAAAGTAAGCTAGCCCCATTTCTAATTTCTATTGATTATGAAAAATCACCCTGAATTTTAACTCTTTCATGGTCTTATCTAGTGTAAGAGCAGTGAGTCTTACAAGCTTGTCAGGGATTTAATTATGTATAGGTGTATTTATTCTACCGTGGGTTATAAAACTATTTTTGATTGAAGTACAGATACCCTAAAACGTGCTTCCTCTACATAAAATTAGATTTCTTTTTTTCCAGATGAATTGTGTTTTTACCATCAAGGCATTGAGAATAGATTCAAGCTGGAATATATAGTGTAGTTTTAAGATATAGATCGAATGATTAAACCTCTTAAGTCAATTTCACTGTTTGCGCATATCGTCATATCATTGAAACTATTTAAGCAAAACAATCTTCGCTCACGCAATTAGAAAATTTTATCTAGAAATAATATCGTGTATAGAAATATTATCTTTTATAGAATAATTCCTTTTTCACATTATTATTTAGCATAATAATGTTCGGAAATTACTGCAGGTTAGACGAATTTTTAGATAATTTTAAACTTTTACATTCGAAGTGACAAATGAAACAAAATGTTATGAAATGGAATTAAAAATAATATATTTCAAATGCTTTTTTTTAAATTTTTCATTCTTAATACCTTGAAATTTTCTTTCGTCATTTTTCGAAACAAAGCTTAAAATAAAAAGTGTATAAACATTTACATTCATGCATTTGTTATTCAAACAGTGAAAAGAAAGTTTTGAAAGTACTACCTGAAAATTTAAATTGAACTCTGAATTAGAATTAGTTGAAAAATGTGCCAATAGATGACACCACAACTTCAAAATATTGTGTTTATTTCTTCTTCAAAGATGAGGAAGAGGAAACTTGATCCCTAGCCCTTTCTTTTCATTTGCAGTGCCATCTATTATCTCATAGTGAAACCAACAGAATGCGAGATGAGAAAGATAACGGAATAAGTAATCATACTTAGTTTCTTTCAAATCTCATTATCTTCCGCTGAGTTCGAAGCTTTTTGCTTGTAGTGTGATTTTTATTCTTATTTTAACGCTTATTTTGTTTAGTAGGGTGCGATCCCTCCCTCCTACGTTAATCTTCCTCACGATACGTTAATCTCTGCGTAGCGTTACGAAACCCTAACCCTTTCTTACCGTAAACCTCTTTTAAATGTCGCTTATGTTTTTCATTTGAGGTGGGACGAAAATAGAATTAATTTCTATTTTATCAAGGACGAAAATAGAATTAATTTCTAATATTTAGTTCATTTTAATAACGATATTAATAATAGACGATTTTAAATTTTTATTTCAATTTTATAACTTATCATGATTTTATCGCAATTTCTATTTTAAATAAACATAAGTTTTCTAAAAAAAAAAATGCATACTGTAGAAAAAAACTCATAATACTGATCTTTAAAATAAAATACTGTTTCAATTAAGTTTTAAATATATAATTTTAATGACAAGAAATAAAAGTAATTGTAATTTATTTCTTAATAATATTAAGGAAACAAATCAGAATAAAGTCTTTGAACGTAATGCATTAAGATTCTGATATTGGTATCATTATCCAATTATGCAAGAAATTTATATTATGGAATATATGAATGTTTTTTCATTATTTTGTAGGTTTGACTGAGATCAAAGTAACTATTTGAAACTATTGAAAAATATTATGCTGCATTTTAAATAGTTATATTAATAAATTCCTGATCCTTACCTAACCTGTAAAGGGAAATAGCGTATAATTTTTATTAAATGCTTATATTTCACTTTACTATAATTTAAGTTCTGTACAGTGAGCAAAAAAAAAAAGAAAAAAAAAAAAAAACCGACCACCGTGAAAAATTTTTGTTCTAATGATCGGATCTTCACGTTCTAGGGCTCATTCTCAATAGTTCGAGAGGGTGATCTCAAATAAGCTAGTTAATTAATGCAGACGATATTTTAAGTTACGAAATCAGACACAAAAAAGTACTTTCTCTGAATAAACATACCCTTTTATTGATTCTGATCCGTGAAATGTTGAAAAGAATCTGGGAATATAGTCCCTATAGTTTGGTCAAGGAAGCTGATCAAAGCTTGGAAACGCTCAGGAACTACTCGACCGATTTTGCTCAGATTTCTCATTTTGCCATGCAAATTTACATACTTTGAAATAATGTAAAAAATTGTATACCTTACAATTCAAAATTTTTCGACTATTATTAAAAAAAATAATAAAAACTAAGAAATATTTATTGAAATTTATTTTTTGCACGGATAAACGATTGCTTGAGTAATCTTTGATAATCACGCATAATCCTTAGACAAACGAATTTTATAATTGTTTTGAAAAAATTTTAAATTCCCTTAAGAAAATCTCGAGATATGTCGAAATACAAAAAAAGTGAAATTAAAATCATGGGATCCAAGCTTTGGGCAGCTCTCCTGACCAAACTATTGGGACCAAATTTCCCAGATTGAGGCTGCCTCCTATATTTTGGGGTCAAAAATCCGAATCTGTCAAAAAAAAACGACGTGTTTATTTAGAGAAAGTACGTTTTTGTATCTGATTTTGTAACTTAAAATATCATCTGCTCTAATTAATTAGAATATTTGAAGTCACCCTCTCAAAGCAATTAGATTGAATCTTAAAACGATAAGATGAACATTAGATCGAAATTCATTCAGGGTAGTCCGTTTTTTTTTTCTTTTTGGTTCACTATACATTCAATTTAACAACACCGTGAATAAACAGTATCCATCCGTTGAAGAAGTTGGTGCTATGGTAAAAGCATTTAATAACGTCCCTGCATTTAGTAAAGTCCCTGCACGCAATAACTGTCCCTGCCATGACATCCATAATTACATTGAAATCGTTAAAATATTGACCAGCTAATTCAGTTCTTTAAATATTACGAACTTTTTTTTAGATCATTTCCATACATTTCTACTTCTTAACTGAAGATTTATCATAATTTAACTAATTGATTTATAATATCTCTATATTACAAATTGGTAAGTAGGGTAAACAACCAGTGAAGGAACATTTCATATAGATTGATTAAAAATAAGAATTTGAAAGTTTTTCTTTAGATTGATAGGTAACAATAGCTTACTGCCAAACAATAGGAAGTCATCTAGCAATGTTTTGAATTACCTGGTCAAATAAACTTCTCTGGAAAAATGTTTGAATTTGTTATTATCTTTGCAACAACTTGTTTCTTTGAAAAAATTATAAGGTGACTGTTTGTATTTATATGCTTGAAGTGGAATTAATTGCATGTAATAGTTTTATTTTTCTCACTGTGAGAAAGAGAATTCAAAATACAATTATTGAAGTTACGTTTTATTTTTTAAGCATCATAGCATAATAAAGTACTGAGATAAGGGGGTGTTTATTCACTGGATCACCAAACAATGAAAAACCAGTGAAGGAACAAGTGCTCCTTTACTGGGTTTTTTTCTAAGTTAATGAAAATGAAAGAAAAACTTTAACTTTCGTGTACCTTTAGTGATGTTCCGCATCAAAAGTATGTTAAAAATACGAAAAACAACTTCTAACCAGTGAGGGAACAGGCATGTTCTTTTACTGGGCATAAATTTCCCAGTGAATGAACAGTATGTGTTAATATGTTGACACTTAAATTTTTAATTCATGCTTCAGGCTTAGCGGAAATCATTGTTTTAAAATAAATTACAGAGGATTCCGTTTTGCCAAATATTTTTACTGTAACATGCGTGATATTTTCCCAGCCTATAGATCTAATAAAAAAAGTTGATTATTATACAAAACATAAGCATAGAGGATTCCGTTTTGCCGTATTATACAAAACATAAGCAGTTTACCTGGATAAAAAGGCAAAATATATAGGTATGATATTTTCCTACATTAAATTACTACACGATTAAGTTAATTTTAAATGCTTACTTAGAATATATGACGTTTTCATGAAGTGATTCACCCTGATAGAAACCTAAATACACGTTTATGAGGAAATTATTTACTAAGTAAACGATAAATGAGAGTATTTTTCTACATCGTAAGGAAAAGGTATTATTGGTGGAAAAATAGAACACCTCATTCAAAAATGAAATTCGCAAAAATGATTACACAAAATGGACTTGTAATTCAGTTGGAAAAAATATTTTGCAGAATTAGTATATATTAATGTAAAAATTACCAAAGTATCCTTCGAGTTGATAAATAAATTTGAAATGTAATGAAGTAACAATTATAGGTAATTTATGTTCTTGAAATGAAACAAAACATTATATTATGGAACTAGAGGGAATTTATTGCAAATTTAATGCCAAAGTAATGATACTAAATTAATTAATCAAATGCTAAGGATATGTCATTCGCAATGTTTGATTTAAATTATTTCGGAAAATTAATACGCATTGGAAGTTCAGACTTGATTCTAATATTCATAAAGCAAATGGCAAGTGTGGAATTTATAAATTATGAATAACTTTACATCAAATGAAACACAGAAGATTGTAAAATCAATTTCCGCCCTTACAATTCGCAATAAATTCAGACACTAACCGGGTCTTTTAGGGTAAGTTTTGGATTTTCATTTTCTTGATATTTTTTTGTGCTAAATAAACTTTTGATGACATAATATTATTCCGCAGCACAATATTTTCCTGAAGAAATAAAGAGGTCAAATAATCAGATTAGGAGAAATAGAACTTGATAATTTTTAGAACTTCCACAAAAGCTTCCCCAAAACCTAAAATCAAAAATTTTCATGGTTTTGAATCCGTAATTAAGACCACACATTAATCATTTTTTAATTTTTTTTTCAAATTCAATTTCATTATAATTTAAACAGTTGAAAACAGATTTGAATGATTCTGATAACACAAATTATACACGCGCAAAAAAAATATTTATCAGGAAAATAAAAAACAGATAGCTTTATACCATTTATATATTTCAAAAACTACTAATTGCCAAATAATATTGATATAATTTTTTCGGAAAAAAATAAAAGACAATCTAAAATTCATCAGACTTTGCATCTGATTGGCTGTCACGTATTTTACATGTATTAAAAGATGCTGCCGAATAAAGTAAATATCCACCATCAGATTATTTGTAAAAATTAAATACGGAGGATTCAAAACATGTTTGGAATTTTCCTTCCCTGTCTTCACCCCTTATACAGTAGTTTAGTCGAGGGGAAAAAAGCTTCTTAAAGAAATATATGGCTGAGATTTTTTGGGATTTTTTTTTTTTACTTTATGCTTCAATTAAAACTGCAGACAAATATAGAATAAAAATTTATCTTCCCATTCATTTAATAAATTACCACAAATAAATAATTTTATTTTAGATATGTTTTAATACATTAAAAATGATAATCACAATGGATTAAAATTAAGTTTAAAGCTGTTTTCTTGTGAACAAGTGTGGGACAGTATATCCCTATGTCTTCAACATGTCACAAACTAAAATGAAATTGCGCTATTACAATGACTTATAATCAAAACTAATTCAAAATACACTATGAAACTAAATATTACTGTCAAATTAATATTTTTCAACTTGCTTAATTCATCTATTAACACCGGAAAATACATTTATGCAATTTTAGATATGACGCTTGCTTTATTTGTCATAAATTACTTACTTATTGACTTTAAAAAAAGACATGAGTTTATAAAATTTGTGCACTTAAAAAAAATCTATTTTTTTATAAGTTATGACTTTATAAAAACATATTTAAGAACGAAAAAGTCCACCAGGTCATCATGGAACCATCTTAGTAATCTTTAATTCAAAATTTCAAGTACATGGGATAACCTGATTTTCGAAAATTGCATGTTATAAAATACGTTTTCAGATTTAGTTAGGCTAAAAAAAATAGGTTTTTATGGATAAATGATTTTTTTAAGGTTATGTTAACTTCTGCTATGACTGAGATCGAACTGAAATTTGAATAGAAAATTTGACAGTATATGGTGATAGAGTGATATAAATTAAATTATTTCATTTTATGTCAAAACATGAAATTTGTATTTCAAACATAATTGACCTTAAAAAGTAGTGGGGTACATTAAGATGAAATGGAAAATTCCAGAAGAAAATGGACTTACTTATTTATTATAATTTTTCTTGTGTAATTGTGCATTCCCCTTTCGTAGCACTGTTTTTGAGAATAAACAATAAAAAAATTCTCACCTGGCTGAAAAACTTAATTTCACAAACATTAGACTGTATCTAATAAGATTGTTTTTTCTCGGAACGAAAAACAATTTTCATCATTTACACTTCACATAGAATTTTTAGTGACTTGAACTACTCTAAAATTCATTGTTTTTCTGCTCCTTAATAGCTAGAAATTCAATAGTAGTTACAAAAAAAAGCGCTGTAGACTTGCTCGGTTTTGTATTACTTCGATTTTCAGAAATGTAATTTTAGCTATGGTTTGAAATTCTGTATTTAAAATGTCGAAATAAACTAAATACCTAAAAAACACTTCTGTTTTTATAATCAACTGCTAACGTTGTCTAATGTAAATTGCATTTATTTATTTCAGAAACAATTTATGTGAGGGCTTTGGATGTAAGTTAATTTATCAGAAGGCATGCTGAGTTCTTAGCCGGAAATAACTTAATAAAAAATAAACATTCACTAAACTCTCAATGCAGATTTAAAAAAATTATTCTTAATAGCGATACTCTTATTTTGGTTTTAAAAATAAATGTCTAATTTCTTTAGATAAATTTTTTAAGGTTGCAATTTAAGTTCCTTATTTTTCGTTAAATAGAACTAAAATAAAATGTCCAATTGTATAATTGAGTTGTTAACATTGTTAAGTGGCTAAGGACACTAAACTATCATTGTGAATGAATGGAATTCAATCCTCAAACTTGATTTCGATCCTCAGAACCCACCCAAATTCAAAACGATGGCCTGTCTAGGTATGTGTGTTATGTTAACCACAATACCCCAATCATGCCATTAGTCACAAAATTGTGAAACTTTAGGCTGCGTGTAAGCAGTTTTAATTTAATCAAGGAAATTTAATCTACAACAAAATTTGTGAACTACAAATCGTTTGTGGTTGCTTCCCTTTTACATGGTGGACGCTAAAGGATGGGGGATCAGAGATTGTGAAGACCACCTGTAGGGTCAGAAGAGTGGAAAATAAGAATTGAAGAATTAGAATGGACAAAGCCTTATCTTTCTATTTGATCTTGTGAATAATAATTATTCTTTCAATTTGTTTTTGTGAATAATAACTATTCTTTCAATTTGTTTTTGTGAATAATAACTATTCTTTCAATTTGTTTTTGTGAATAATAACTATTTTTTCAATCGGTTCTTGTGAATAATAATTATTCTTTCAATTTGTTTTTGTGAATAATAACTGTTCTTTCTATTTGTTCTTATGAATAATAACTATTCTTTCAATTTCCTTTTGTGGGGTATGTAATTTCATTACATGAGTGAGAAGAAACGAAAAGTGCACAGGCAGTCTTGTAACTCTCTTTCTCACCGCGAGCTGTAGTCGGAAAACTTTTATTGAAGCTTTTGAATCTATGAATCTAGTTTCTCTAAAGCTAAATTGAGATATAATTGCGAACAGGGAATTTTAGACGGTCTCAGAATGCTACTTCCTTCTACTCTAATATCAGTGTGGTGTGGATTCCGAACATGTGAGTAATTTTTCTAATTTTCCATCAGCAAGGATTTGTTACTGTTTTAAACAGAATTATAAAATATTTTTAAACCATTTTTAAATAGATGGGGCAGATAAAATGAGAAATTAAATCAATTTAAGCACTGTATTTTTTTAAAAATAAAATCTGTTTGATAATGAGTCTATAACCATTTCCGAGAAGCTCAATGCTGTGATAAATTAACATTCTGGGGAAAGAAAATATTGAAATAAAGAGTCTAGTTCCCACTACTCCAAACTAAACCGGAGCTAACAAGGGAAACTAGGGAAGTGTGACTCGCCAATTTTGAAATAAACTAGTGGGATGTATGCCTTATGAGGAATAATTTTAGGGGACAACATTCGTTTCGGCCCATAGAAGGTCCTATGAGAGATAAAAAATAATTCAATATATAGAAAAATCGGTATTTTATTATTTCAATGCAGACTATTAGTTATTGTAATTGCCTCATACTCCAATTAATTTTGTGGTATATTCACGTACTATATAATGCATATTTATTGTCAAAATTGATTTCGAAAATTTTATATATCTGTAGTTTTTCAGAAAAACCCGCTAGGTCAATTTAAAAAAAAAAAATTGACATCAAATTTTTAAAAAATTTTTTCCCAAAAAATTTCCAAATTAATTGGAGTATGTAATTGCAAATCAATTAATTAATTAATAATTAATTAACAATTAATTAATAAAAAATTAATAATTAATTAACAATTAATGAATAAAAAAATTAATAATTAATTAACAATTAATTAATAATTAATTTTTGATTAATTTATTAATTAGCAAATTAATTAATTATACAATTAATTACAAATTAACTGGATTATGAGACAATTACAATAACTAATAGTCTGCATTGAAGTAATAAAATATCGATTTTTCTGTATATTGAAATATTTTTTATCTCTCACAGGACCTTCTACGGGCCGAAACGAATGTTAATTAATTTATTAAGTAGCAAATTAATTAATTATCCAATTAATTACAAATTAATTAGATTATGAGACAATTACAATAACTAATAGTCTGCATTGAAGTAATAAAATATCGATTTTTCTATATGTTGAAATATTTTTTATCTCTCACAGGACCTTCTATGGGCCGAAATGAATGTTGCCCCCTAAAATTATTCCTCATAAGGCATACATCCCACTAGTTTATTTCAAAATTGGCGAGTCACACTTCCCTAGTTTCCCTTGTAAGTATTTTTCGGTAAATAAATTGGCTCAATGAGAATGAGAAAGTAGACATCGTTGATGACGTAATAACCCGCTATATTAATGCTGAAGACCGTACAGATATTGATTTTATTGGAGATAAAAATAATAAATGAAGAAAAAAAACTATTTCTTATGCAGAAGAGACAGCAGCTTTGGATGTCACACATCGATTCATGGAACATCAACAAGAAGTTTTATCAGCGAATTTTTCATTTATATATTTATTTTTTATTCATTTATTATTTTTATTTTATTTGCTTATTTTTATTTATTTTTTTATTTGTATTATTTTTATTTATTTATTTGGTTATTTTTATTTATTTTTTTATTTGTATTATTTTTCAAAATCCGGTGTGATAATGCATTTCAAAAAAGAAAAACAATAAAAAAGCAAACCACAATAGATTTTAACAGAAAATGAGATTGCAATTCTGTTAAAATAAAAGTTTTTTTTTTATTAAAACTTAATATTTCTTTTAAAAAAATTATAGTTACATTTTATTTTTGTAGCACTTTTAATTTTTGTAGAATCCACTTTAAAATTGGTTGTTTAATCGGAGTAAGCTTCGGTCCTGATTAGATCGTATTATTGAGACTCTACTATAGTGAAAACTATCAGAGGACATACCAGACTTTTCGAGAAATATCTGTTTTGGGAAAAATCTATTTATAATTTACTGAATTTGAAAGAATAGGATAATGGTTTTTTGGAAAATCTTAAATACCCTAAATTTCAGGGAGTTTAAATTTTAAAATTAGCAAAATAAAAAAATCAATGACTCGGTTTATTTATTTATTTTCAAAAAAAAGCTGTTTTATGATAAAATAATTTGTGAATGTCCAGTTTTTATTTTAAAATATTTTGTGAAAGGTCAGTTCGTACCAAAAACTATTTTGCAAAAAATCTGTTTAATAATAAAAAAATGTACTTAGTCCACTGCCAGATCCAAATTGCTCTTAAAAGGATCCCTTTCATATATTATTAGCGAAATATTTTCGTTTAAACGGTTACCTGTTTCTTGAAAATTTAAATTATTAGCCTGTATTGTAAGCTATCTTAAACTTAGTAAAACAACTGTTCCAATTTCTGAAGATCATCTAAATTTACGATTTTAAATTCAAAACAAACTTTTTAATAAACTTTTTCTAACTTTTTCATTATATGTCACGAATCTACTAGCAATATCTGCGAATGTTATAAATTTAAAAAATTCGGAGACGTATAAAATAAAGGTAAAAAAAAAAAACATTTAGATAAAAAGAAATTTTATACAAGATTTCTGCACTCATGCATTGTTTCTTGACAAATATTTTTAAACTCTCGTACAATAAACAGAAATTTATTAAAAATCTAATTACATGCAATGGTTTAAAAAGAAACTCGATGTAACAAAAATTAAAATAATTTTATCATAAAAAAATGCAAGTTGAAGGACAACACGCTTTTAAATTGTGAAATATGTTTTTTTGCAATTATCAGACAAAAATGATTATTTTAAATAAAATTGGCTTTTCCTTGCTTTATTAAAAAAAAAAATTTTTTTTTTTGAATCTAGGAAATTACACTTTAGAAATTGATATGGGAGGGTCCCTAAAGCATCTTTCGTTAATTGAAATATTTTTTATCTGAAAAGTTTTTACCATTGGTAATAATATTTGCAAAAATCAATTTTCTCTTTCAATTTTTATAAAAGTTTTAATTAAACAGCTAAAAAAATGTAAATATTTCAAAAGAATTATGAAAAAAAAATGCTCGTTAAAAGCATTTTCTGCTTCAGATTAAAACAAATTATCAATAATTTTTTTGAAGGGATATCGACATTCTCCATCAGTTAAAATAGTAGAAATGAATTTCTGTTAAATAATTTTTTAAGTTCCGTCTTTACGAAATATTTATAATACAGTTAAAAACAAAATTTCAAGTTAAATACGTTACATATGTTAAAGAAGAAATTAGTATCAATCATTAATTAAAACAGTAAAAAGGAATTTTTTACGAAATTAAAATAAATCTTGCAAATATAATTTATACTATAGTTGAAACCGAAATATAAATATATTATTTATTTTCAAGGAAATTTCTTCATTAAAAACTGTCTTTTACCTTTTTCCCATCCAAATGTAAAAAGTAAGTTTAACTATTATATTTTAACGCATTTTAAAGTATTCCTTTTTAAACTAACAGTAAAGCATTAGCGAAAATATATCCTTCTTTTTTAAGAAGATATTGATATAACAGTTAATATAAGAAAAAGGTATTTTTGGAAAATTTACAAGCAAGATTGCATCGTGTAGAAATATTTTTAATCTATTTCAAAGTTAAATGTCAACTGGAATATATTACAAATTTTAAAAGAAAAATTAGCTTTCCTTACTATGTCAAAAATGCAATTATCGAAGTCCTTTATCAAAAAAGCAATTTTGTTAGAAGTACTGAACGTTTTACACAAATTATAGTGTTTATCACCTATACCTACTTGAGTCTAAAAATTTAAAAAGAAGAAAATTAAATAGAGATAATGCTACGAGTTTTTATTCGCTAATTAAAGTAGCCCAATACTGTACTTCGCGGTAAGCTAAGAAAATTTTACGATATTTAATTATTCAGTTAGGCATCATTAATGCAAATTGCATTAAACTATTGTATAAAAAGCTATACTTTGTCATTTTTCGATGATTAATTTTAACTCTTTATTGAGACATTTTTAGACATCAACACTAAATAAAGGGCAAACACAAAATGATAAACTAAAAAAAATGACTGTGGAAAATAGAAATTTGTTTGTTCACAATTTTGTAAAAACGCATAATTTTTTTTTTTAAAAAAGTCTTAAATTCAGTTTAAGACTAATCAACTTTATTAAAATTAAATTTCAATTCAATTTTAATAAAGTTGAAATAATTAATTAATTTACTTATTTAATTTTTTTAATCAACAATGTAATTTTTTAATTAATAAATTTTTTTAATTGATTAATTTTTTGAAAATTTAATTAATTTTAATTAATATTTAATTAATTTAATTAATTAAAATTTAATTTAATTTTTGAATTTTTTTTTAATTTGATTAATTTATTTTTTTAATTTTCTAAAAATTATAGTTGAATAATTATGAGAGCTGCTTGCAGAGAAGCCTTGATCTTTTGTGCGTGTCTTGAGTTGCTTCTTAGCTCCCCTTTCCATTGCACCGTCAATTCATAGCTCCTCTGAGCCTCGTACTAATGTCAATATTTCCCTTTCTATTGAATGCAGGAAAAAGCGTTTTTGGAAGCGAAAAACTTAAGAATCATTCAGGAGGGAGTCGCGGTGGCCCAGTGGATAGAGCGCTCTCATCCAAATTACCCGGGTTCGAATCCAGCGTAAGCCAGTTGATACGAATTTCGCCCCCGGTCCACGCTGACGACACTTCTATCATAAAATATCCTCAGGGATTCATACGGTAGATTCCTCTTGGCATCGAGCTAACCATGTGAGATTTTCTTTTTTTTCCTTCTCCATGTAACGCAAATGAGGGTTAGTTGCATCAAATGTTCTCCACTAAGGCTAGTTTGTCCCACTGCTTAATCCAGAAGTCCCCATGTCTTCTGGGTTTGAGTTCGAAATTGCGAGGCTATCGAGTTAGACATTGATAGTTATAAACTCAGAATTGGGTCGGTAATTAAACACAAGTCATAAAATAAAATTATATTATTCAAATGGTCACAAAATAAATAACAAATTTCAATTTAAGTTCTAAAAATTAACAAATTGTTTTCTTTCATTTATTATTATCAAATTTTTCTGTTTCCAGACATTTAGCATAGTTTCCTTTTTAGACGTAAGTTTCGTTTTGTTATTTTAAATTGGAACTATACTGAAATAGTAAATGCAATTATCGAAAATATAAAATCGAGACCAGTACACGTGTCTCGTAGGACACTTCAATAAAACAATTGAAAGCGCCATCTCCATTTTAGTTACCATATTATATTTAAGAAATATGTTTACAAAATATATTGCCCCCTTATGAACGCAATGTTTAATTCCTACCCACACGGTGCCGCCATTTTAAGTACTACATGATCAGAAAGCATGGTAAACTGATTACAAGGCCCATTATCATTCTTTATGGTAAAAGACATTTCCATCAAAATCTTAAAGTTGCCAGTTTTATGGTAAAATGATCCGTTCTGAAGAATAGACTAGAAATTTTATCTTGATTATTATTTTATAGTTAGAGAAGTAGAGTATAGCGTGACAACCTTTTTCTTCTGCTACATTTATTCCCATTGAAAGTTATATTTTACTGAATGAGAAATAAAAACTATAATTTTGAAAACATGAATTTCCGATAAATTGCATCCACTACGAACAGAAAAATTATCAATTGAAAGATTTAAGATACATTTTATTTTCCTAAAACGTTAGTACATTACTAATATTCAATTGAATATAAATTTAGGAAATTTTAGAGCCTTACATTAAAACATCTATGCTTAGGAAAAATATAACTTAAGAATTCAGTAGCTTATTTTATTCGCACGTGCTATGTATAGTTAACATAAATAAAACCTGTTTTATTTACGTTAACTATACATAGCACATTTAAATTGTTACTTAAGTTAACCTGTTATAAGGACACTATACCACGAGATCTACCGTTTATGGCGAATTTACTTTCCCCTCTATGAGTATTTGAAATTTAAGGTATAAAAAATATGAGTTCTGGTAAAACTTGGCTAAACTAGGAAGATTCAAATGAGGATCAAATTTTTTTTCAAAATATCAAAATGACCATGTCCTTTTGAACACATGATGAACTCTCTCCATGATGCATAACCTCTCGAGTAACTCAATCTAGATAAATTCTGAACTCTAACTTTAGCACTATTGTTTTGACTTTGATGGTTATGCCTTGATGGAATTCTTTTAGTGAAGTTTTAGATGACATATTTCAATAATGAGTGTGCTTTAAATGTAATTCTATAAACCTTTATTTATATTAATGCATAAATGCGTGCTTGTCATAGCTTTAATCACCAAACTCGTAATTTTAAGTTATACTTCTTATGAACATTTTTACCATTATCACAAACTGTTCTTTTATGTTTTTTTCTTCAGATTATTGATAACATTTCAATTATGATTTTTTTTTCCTAATTAACTAAATTTTTGGTCCCTAAAGGTGAACAATGAGTGTGAGATGCATAGGTGAGCTTGAATAAGGGACCTCAGAAAAAATTAATCATTTTAAATTTCAGGAATTATTGTAGAAACTTTAATGTACCTCATTATTTTGCAACTTTGTTTTCATAATTTTCTAAGACTTAAAGACATTTTTTAACAAGCTAAATATATTAATTTTTTTAACTTTTCAATTGATATAGTACATGGCCTATTCGTAAAAGCGACAAATTTATTATAACAAATTAAAGGATTAATTTTTGTTTGTTCATAATAGTGTCATCGATAATATTAATAACAAGAAACGAATTTATTCTTTGATCAAAAAATATATTTTTCAGCTCCTTATGGTTCATAGGTTAAATTATTGTAATCCCGTAAATTAGAAAAATAAAGATCCTGACTCATTTACGTGTTTATTTTTTATTTAATACCAAAAATTCCTAAAATAAAAAAAAATTTAAAAAATATATTCTTTTTTCCTTTTTATCTCTATTCAAAAATGATCAAATCAGTATATGTTCATTTATGTTAGTCTTCTGTAATTCTGTCATTAACTAACAGAAGCCTAACATTGAATTTTTACTTATGGCCTAATTTTGCGTCCATTTACCCTGAATATAAACTAAGAATAAATGAAAAGTGTATCAGTAAACCCAAGTTTTACAACAATTTTTAAATCTCTAAATTAAATGCTCTTAAAATGAAAGATGCCTGAAACTCACAAGTGGTCTTAGTAACTCCGATTGAATATATACTGTAAAACATTCCGATTCAAATTACGGTACTGTCTATTCATCTGTAAAATATATTCATACAGTAAAATATTATGCAGTAATTTTTACAGCTATACTTATTCAGAGTGATTCAGTTACTTTGCGGTCATTATCACTGTAAAAAGTACAATATATCAGATTTTTTGTTTTGCAACAAGTTTCGGAAAAAATGGATTTCACGGTAAAAAGTACCTTAAATGTCAGTATTTTTTACCGAAATTTTATCCGGAATTTTTGGCAGTGTACGGTAAGAGCTCTCACGTGCAATATTTATAAATAAAAAAACTTCGAAAAAATCAGACATATTTAATTTAATTGCTTAAATATTTTTTAAAAAAAATTTGATTATGAAAGTACATTACAAAGTTTCTAGAAGAAAAATTTGCTTTAGTTTTTTCATAACTCCTATCAGTTTCAAGCTGTATTTTATGGGAGTAAGTAGTTTTCCTCTCCACTTCAAATTAATAACATTTTATAAGAAACTAGGCAACTAAAAGCTTGAAATAAGACTTTCATTCTGGAAATATTCTTTTAAGATACAAGACTTCATTGTCACCTTAATACTTAACAGTTCATAAAAAAAATATTCAGTTACTATTTAAAAATTACTATAGGATAAAAATAATACATTTACTTATATAAGAAAACTGCTAGAATACCCATACTTAACCACTTTTAGAACTGGGTTCGAAAATTGACTTTTTTACAAATTACCTTTTTCACAAACTGTCCAAATTTCATGAAGCACACATAAATTATTTTGAAGTTATCAGACAGACACATGAACTCTTCGATTATTATAGATTTTAAGCAAACTGTTTTCATTTAACATTTGTAGTTAAACAGTAAATACAAAATAGCTATTTAATAATATTAAAGCTGTATAAGGCATATTAGGAATTAACTTCACACACAGTTGCTGAATACTTTTCTTTAGTGAAAACATTTGACTCGTTTTTATCGTAACCGAAAATAGAAATGAAAATTTTTAAAAAAATCATGTTTGTGAATGAAAAGGCATTGGTAATAGTACAAACTTATTTAGCTTAAATGTGTGAAATCAAATCTGTGTTAATATAATAAAAAAAATTTGGGAACTCTACAACTTGAACCTGAGGGGATTTATTTATCGACTATGTCAACCTTCATCTATCAAAAGGTACCTCAGGATAGAATCGAGTTAACATGTCTTATATACTAGTGATTTGGTATTTTAATATTTATAGTGGTAATTACACCCACAAACAAAATGTATTGATTTTCTTCTACCTTTAGTAATGTTTACATGTTACATTCAACTCAATCCCATAAATCATTAATTCGTATGCATTTGGCCACAACGTCCAATAAACCTCGGTTTCTTACAGAAACGCTGTAAATTTTGAAGCACCATTTTTTTTTCCTATTTGTAATAGCTATTTCAAATTGTTCTGATTAAAAATTTATTTTATGATTTGCTTCAACAATCCCAGCTTCAGAAAATTCTCCCCTAACCCTAAAGAGAAAAAATTCAACGGTCACTGATATAAATGATAATTTATCTTATATACGTCCCCTAGAGAAGGAAAGGTTTTACCCATGATGCAGAGCGCAGCGAATACTGCTTGTGACAAGTAAGCAAGCATCAGGTAAACTCTCTTGGAAGAAGCCTGTTAACGACACTTATTTTCCACATGGCTACAAACGAGTCAAGAAATATCGACATTATTTGAATAGGACAGACAGAAAGAATACTTCATTCTCTGTAAGTATATACTTTGTTTATGGCATTACTAATTTTTGGCAATATGTTCTTGAGGTAAATATTATGAATGATATACATTGTTTACTCGCATAAAAATCAAATTAATGCTTTTGCGGGTTTCGATAATGCTAAGTTTCGAAACAAAATATTTTTTTAAAAAAAAATTTTGATTCTTACTTAGTTATTAATGTTTATATGCTTCATCAATCTGAAATAAAGCAAAATGAATGGTTTATATTCAGATGTTCAGTATTTTTATGCTTTAAAAATTTGTTTCTTATGCAATCTAATGACAGTAATTTTCCACATTACTGCAAACGAGTGAAGAAATATATTGCCATGTATACATTATTTATATAAAATAGACAAACAGATTGCTTCTTTATTTGTAAGTATATACTTTATGTCATCACTGATTTTTGATAACATGCTATTGAATAAATATTAAGAATGACATACATTGTTTACTCGTATAAAAATCCAATAGTAGCGAGTTACAATAATTTTCGAAATTTTATTGTTTTTTTAAAAAAAAATCTCGGTTTTTGATAATGTTTATAGATCTGTCAGTTGGATATAAAAACAAAGACGAATTGTTTATGTTCAGTATTTTTACGTTAGAAAAACAAATTCACTCAGAAATTTTTTTTAAATGAATTTTAAAAAATTAGAATTTAGAATAATCTAATAAGTCTGATGATAAACCATGATTTTAAAATTTCCTATGCCAACTCTGATAGACTGATAAGCAATTTCAGAGGCATTTTGGGAAGCTTTTCATAGTTTTTACAGTCTAAGAAGTGAACTTTTAATGAACACTCATCATAAACTATTTATCATCCGGAACTTTCGTCCTGCCTGATGCTGTAGTTATGGGTTTAAATACAAATATATTATAAAATATGACACATGCTATATTTATAAAAAACTGTCCATACCCTATTAAAAGTAATTGGATCAGGACTCAAAAGTTTTACTCACTGCTTGCAGATTTAAATGAATACTTAAAAGAGTATGATAAATAATTTAGTTTTAACATTGAATAAATAGATTAACATAGTTTAAATTTAATAGAAATGTAGAAAATCTTTTACCGTTATTTTTTAATAAATATAAAATGTTTCAGTATAAATCAATTTCAGTTCAAATACAAATGTTAAAGCACCCTTGTCAAAAATGAACATTAAAACATACAAAATGATATCGCAAATTGAAATACGAGCGTGGAAAAACAAGAACTCTTACGAAATCTGACAAACCACTGTTGAGAATGGCGTGTGTACAGTGCGTAAAAAAATTAACCCCCAGAATAATTTTTGATCTAATGATCTGATTTTCATTCACTCTATTTTAATGTTCAAAGGCATAGTTTTAAATGTACTAATTAACTCATTCAGATGATTCTTTATACTTGATTTTTCATTTTGGAAATATGAGGGAAGAGGTGGTAGATACATTCTGGAAAATATGGAACCAATAACTACGGCAGTAGAGCAGTAAAATATTTTTATCCCTTAATGTTAATACCACACTTAATTCAACACGCTGCACTTTTTAAGCGAATCGATAAAATTTAAAATCCAGCTATCCAAAAAAAGAAATTCATGTAAAAATATTTTTTTTAAGTAATTTCTTGTGTTTTTACTTAAAAATAGTCAAAATATGTTTCATTGTAAGATTTAAAAAATTTTGTATCATTTTAAAGTATAATATTTTAAATGACATAATATAAAATTTGATAATGCAGTAAATCTGTCACTTTTTCAAATTGCGTAGCTCAGAAACTATTCCAACAATTTCGTTGAATTGTTAATCTAATATTCTATCTCTTAATTAAAAATAAGAATAATGTATGGGTGCTTGCTTGTAAATTAGTGAAATCGTCACCTTGTGTACACTCGTATGATTACGAATCATCATCAAACCATATTTTCTATTTTTTGAGCCATAATTTGGTTTGAAATTGATTCAACCTTAATTAAGGTATTAAATTGAGCAATGTTTAGGTTGAACCTGAATATGGTGCAATCAAGTGTCAGAAGAATTATAATATGTTTTAATTTAGCATAATGTTATGGATTGCAAGAAATTTAAACTGGTTTATGGTTCAATAAACTTTAAAATTTCTAAAATAATATTTTTATATGCATATTTTGTACATATATTTTTTATATTATTTCTTAAAAAAACAATAACCTGTTACACTTATAATCTTATATTCTGATCGAAAATTAAATTCATACAAAGAGAGAAATTTTTTTCAGTTCGATTGATCGAAGATATATCATATAACCTAAGGATAACTAATATTTTCTCTAATCTTCAAAAGTAGAAAAATCTATTTTCTATAGAAGACGAGAGATTTTTTTTATTTTTTATTTTCTATAAGAAAAATGATTTTCCATCGAGTGCATAAATGTGCTGAATGAATTACAGTGGGAAAAAATCTTCTCAATGCATGCTTTAAAGAGTTGCATAATGTAAAAAATAATCGTATTCTTTCAACCAGTTAAAATATTTTTCAAAAAAGAATATGCAATCACTTCTGTCTCTTAATGCACAAAAAGTTTAACTTTCATGTAGAAAAAAAATTCCAGTAAAATTAACGTACTTGCTTCTATGATTTATGAAAATGTGAGTTTATTATATAACCTTATATAATATATTTTGCAGTCTGAAAGATGCAAATTTCTTTGGAAATAGTGCGTTTTAATCATAACATAACTCTAGATGTATTTTGTATTATTTTAAAAAATTTATATTTTTTACTAAGCTAAATACATAGATGAATAACGATGAACGTTCGACAGACAATGCACAATGTATTTTTTTTTAAAAATAAAAATTTTATAATATACATTTATAGTTAGATTAAGTGTGATACAATATAATGCAACAAGTAAAATTATAGTGTTATATTAGTTTATTAGAAAAAAATTAAAACTAAAAAATAATTAAAAAATAAAATTTTAAGGTATTGTACCAGACACACATTACTCAATGCTTATTAAACGAATGTCATTTCCTTCATGACACATTGTATTAACCCTAATTTATGCTTTGAGAGCAGGTTCATTACATTTTTAAAAAAAAAAATCCTGTTGAGATATGCTTAATCTCGTAGAAATCTCCAATGCCTAATCTTGCAGTAAAAGTTTACACAATATTTACAAATGGTTTGAGGATGCAAACCTGTAAATTTACTTTGCTTGACAAGAAGTTAAACTTTGGTTTAAATCGCTGCACATATAACATTTAATACTGTTAGAAAATTCCTAACAGAATTTTCATTAGATTCATAGTTAATCTTAAGTTGGAATATGCAAAAATGGACGTCTTTCAAAAAGTGCCGATCGTTAAGGCACGGTTCCCAGCAGATCACCGAAGTCAAACAACACTGGCTCTGGTTGGTGTGCGGGTGGGTGACCACTTGGTTCAGTCTGCGTAGGGACCGATGGTGTGCGGTATGGGTCCTCGTTAAACTGTTCTACCGTAAAGTACTCGACTTCGCGTGCAGGTCGTTCGGCTACCGAAGCGGGGGTGCCATCCTCTCTGCAGAGGATTAAAATTGTGATGGCTTGTCTTCGGATCATTCTCAGGGATGTTTCCCAGACCGTCCCCAATAGCCCATTGTGTGCAGCTCTAGTGCGACGTAAATTAACTACAACAACAACAATCAAAAAGTGTGTTAAAATATTTTTTTTGCGTGCCGCATTTGTTTTCATTCGGATATGACATTTACTTCTATTTTTTTGAAAAACAAAAACTAAAAAAGTTTCAGTATCCTAATTATTTTTCTAAAATCTAATAAATAAGAAAATTTTAATTTTTCTGGAACTTTCAGAAAACTGCTTTTAATTTGAAATAACAACAACAGGACTTCAAAGTCATATTTATCAACACACGTTCAAACCAAATTTAAATACAGTTGTGCTGATGATTTTATCTATTTACTCGATGATGATTTTATTTATTTGCTTTATTACGAAGATATTGAAATACCCCTTATTGAAATGAAACTATTTTTAAAAAAGGATTTTGTGTTCGAATGTGTTTCCAATTATCAAAATTATTAAATATATGGTGTTACCGAAATTACTTTGAACATAAACTGATAAAAATGTCTAGAAATATAGGCAGCCTTCAGAATTCCGTTATAAATAGAATTAAAAAAAATTCAATTCCTGATCATTTATAATAATGGTAATAAAAATTTATATTTTTGCACCCCACATTCCACTGATTCTTTACCAGTTTTACCCACTTCCGCATTTTATTGAGCAGATCACTGAAAGAATGACCCATTTTGTGGTGGAAATGGCCATGAAGAAGATAAATTAGTTTAGCACTCTTGCTCATCTAAGTAATATCTAGTAATAGCTAATTTAAGCATCTTATCTAGTATTGTTCAATGTCAGAGTATTGCAAATGGTCTTGATATCGGTGACCCGACCCCTTTCGAAGCTATTTGTTCCGTCATTCCTCCGAACTAATTATTATTTCACTTTTCCAGCATCTCATAACCTTTTAAGATGAGAAATACTATCATTCCTTCACTTTTACTTTTTCTTCTCCTTATTTTTTTATACGAAAGAGGCACTACACTTCGGTAGGTTTTGATAACCATCCGTCACTTGCAGAACAATTGCCATAGAAATTTAAATTATTTCTTAGCTCCTTTATGAATACAAAAAAGAATTTTTTAAGTTAAAATCATTGAAGTCTTCAATCATTGTTAATTTCATTTATTTTTTAGAATGAATAAACGTTTATAAAAATTGAGAACATTGTTTTTAATGTTTTCCAGAAAATGAAAAAAAAAATTCTTTTTCGAAATTTTGTAAGATGATACAGATTAAAAAAAATACTTTCCACATTTCATAGTATTTAACAAATCGTTCCAAACTTCAATAGCTACTTGTATTATAATGTGATGTAATAGTATACAAATAACACTTTTCTCAACTAGTTATTTAAGAAAAATTGCACTAAATTGAAATACTTTGAAATTTACGTTAATAATTTTAAATTATCAAAAGATTAAGAGTCAGAAAAAATATTGTTAATTGACACATTATTTATAACAATACTTTTTTATAACGTATAAAGTGCATTAAAATTCAAAAATACTTAAAATATTAGTATATAGTATAAAATATAGTTAATGAGTGTCTTATGAAAATAATTATATATATATATATATATATATATATATATATATATATATATATATATATATATATATATATATATATATATATATATATATATATATATATATATATATATATATATATATATATATATATATATATATATATATATATATATATATATATATATATATATATATATATATATATATATATATATATATATATATATATATATATATATATATATATATATATATATATATAAATTTATATATCTGTATATATAAGCATAAAAAATTAGCGTCACAATTTACTTAAAAAATATTTTATCGATATTCTAATACATATTTTCCTAAACACATTATTCACTTTCTATGTGGTGATGACATGGCATCACTTCCGCTAAATTACATGGCAAGCAGAACATCAATTTTATTCGCTGATTGGCTGTTCTATAGTCTGTGTAGTTCCTATGACACCTCATTTCAACTTTCAGAGCAGGTAGTTAATGGAAGAACTCGTGGAAGATGTAGCAAAAAAGACACAAGAAAGAGAGAAGAGATATTACTCATATTTTTACTTCTAGAGGGTATTTTTTTAGTTGTTTTTTTGCCGTAATTGTGGAAATAAATTATTACTTTCCATTGAAAGAGATTATACAGGCTGTGATTTTTTTTTAAAATTTAAACAATGCATTTTTTCTGAAGCAGTAAGAAGTACGTTTAAAAACACAGGAAATAACTATGCTAAGTATTATAAATATTTCGATTTACGGACAAATAGAAACTTAACTTTTAAACCATTTAAAAAAGAGCTAATTTATTAGTCCTTACCGTTAATTAAATATGTGTTTGCAAAAAATAAATTTGTTCTTAAGATCTAATCCAAAGAGTTTTTAAAAAGATACATTTATATTGTTGAATAGAAATCCAAATTACACTAAAAAGAGTAAAGTACAATTTTCGATTCAATAAATTTTGTAATGAGTACTTCTTTTTTCTCTCAATCTTTCTAAACTTTCTAGCATGCAAATATTATAACTTTTCCAGAAAAGTGATAAATATCTATTAAACGTCTTGAAAGATATATTTAGCCTTTCAAGATTACATATTTTTGTAACTCTGACTTTCATTAACGACAATTGGGCTCCCCCCTATCTTTTATCACTCACCGTGTCACAGTATTTGACAGCAGATACTTTACAAAATAAAATGTTTTCCTTTTTTCAAGTATGAACATCATATAAACTGTAATATTTCAGTCATGAAACCGTATTTCAGAACTTTAGTTTGCCAGTTGCTTTTTAATGCATATTTTTTTTCTTTGAGTCAATAACGGAAAACGTTTTTAAGCCAAGAATATATGTCTGGTTTCCAAGCTATATATATACTATATACACTGCACATTGAAGGAACACTAAAATCACGTACAAAACTATAAGACAAATACCGGCACAAATAACAAAGTTAAATTACAATGTTTTTTTTATTTAGTATTGTTCGGAGCTCTTTGCAATGAATTTATATTATTAGATTTAGCAAAGCACGATTCTCAGTAGCTCATACGTTTAAATTCAAGATTAACTGCATTCGCTATTATTTGATGTAATACTGTTGCTCTAAGCACCTTAAGACATTTAAAATTTACCACAATCAAACTACTTTCTCTTGTACTTATATCTTTAAGGGGCCGTAAAAACCTATTTCTTCAGTTTATATCATAAAAATTTACAGTATTGGTGCAGCTGTTATAGGCACCAAACTTACTTAAAAAATACTTTGTACCTATATAAAAGTATATTTGGCACTTACCGAAATTGCATAAATTTCCAAAATACCAGCAGTACCTACAACAAGAATTAAACAACATTGGTTTCAATGATACACTCTATAACAAGAAAATCGACGCACCAAGAAAGAGTTGTCCGATTGAAACGAAAATTGGGGATAGGAAGACAATGTACAGAATAGTAAATGATTAAAATTTCAGAGCAACTGAATAATTTATTGCAGAGTTACAGTAACAAGTTCAATAAGGTGTTGACCCGCCTCTAGCCTGAATACAAGCTGCCACACGGCGTGGCATGGACCGATAAAGCTCCCGGGTGGTCTCTTGCGGTATTTCCTGCCAAATTCGATCCAATTGTCGAACGAGGTCATCAACATTCCGTGCCAGATGCAATCGCCTTCCCATCATATCCCAGACATGCTCGATGGGAGAGAGATCTGGTGATCTGTCAGGCCAAGGAAGAGTTTGACAAGCTTGCAGACAGTTCATAGTAACACATGCCGTATGTGGTCTGGCATTGTCCTGCTGAAAAACCAGCCCATGGCGCTGCAAAAGGAACGGTAGCAAACCAGGTCTTAGGATGTCGTCAACGTACCGCTGTGCAGTAAGTGTACCTCTAATGACGACCAAAGGGGTCCGGCTGTCATAGGAAATGGCACCCCAGACCATAATGCCTTGTTGAGAGCCGGTGTGGTGTGCAATAGTGAAGGCAGGATCCCCCCTCTGCCCTGTGCGTCTCCAAACGCGTCTTCGATGATCGTCAGGACACAGTTGGAATCGGAATTCGTAGCTAAAGACTATACGTCCCCAGTCGGCATCATTCCAGCCATATCTGTTCAAAACATTCATGCATACGAAATTTCAATGCGATCGGATGATTGCTTCTTGGTGCGTCGATTTTTTTGCTATAGAGTGTAGTATGGCGATTCTTACGGTTCTCCATAACAAATAAATACATTTTCTGCATTAATTTTGTTTTTTTAATAAACAGCTTGCTTCTTATTTCAATTAGTACCTAATAATAAACATAATTAATCATTTTTGACGTCTATAATTTTTTACCAATATTTTTTACGTGTTCTTAATTGAATTAGCACTATTTCTCCATTAATTTGGCTTTATAGTAACTATTGCCAAATTTAATTATCATTGTCATCAATGATACTATTGGTGTTTCCTTGCGTTCATCCTCAACGAATCAGTACCATTTCTAGATTTATTTCGATTTTCCTTACAAACCGTAATTCTGTATTGCAATTAGCATTGATTAGAAATTATTCAGTCTAATAGTAATACCTTTTAGCTGTAAACTTTAATTTATATAAACAAAATAAAATCAAATATATAATTTCAGGTCACCTTAAAAATATTAATTTAGACACTTAGTTCGATTTGCTACAATGATCACGCTGATCATTCAGACAATTTGGCATTACCAATAAAAACTAATGAAGAGTTACAGAACACGCAATAACCAACTTTTTATATTAGATCTAGGAAACATCATTGATGGTATTTTTTAATCCTTGACAAAACTGAATCACTTATAGTTTACCTCAAAATAATGGCTTCCGTTAAACCAATGAGAAAAATCCAATTTTTTAAATGTCTCTGAACTGGAAATGAAATTAAAAATCGAAAGATTGGGATTCATAAATTAGTTTTCAATTGTACTTATTAAGCCTCACATTGAATGTCGTGTTTATATATATATATATATATATATATATATATATATATATATATATATATATATATATATATATATATATATATATATATATATATATATATATATACATGGTCTTTTAGAATCTGCATTTATACTCGTTTAAAAATAAATCACATGGAAGACTGGAAGATATTAAAAAACATTGAAGTATGTTTTAAGCGTCTATACAATTATATTACAAACATGTCTTAGAAGAGGGTAATTTTATGAAATAATGTTTGTAATAAAATTTCTGCGCTTTTGTACCCGGTTTAGATTATAATCTCTCTATTTTGATGATTCTTAAAAGAAATGATAGTTTGGAACAAAAGCTTTTCCCAGTACGGATAAATTTGTTTTTATGCTTTGTATATGTCTACACTATAATTTTCTAATATTTTTTTTTTCAATATAAAAATATTTCAACAATGATTTTTTTTATCTTCTTTAAAGCTTGGATTGCTGTAATGATATTTCAACTTAAAATTTCCTACATAGGATGATTTTAAAAAAAATGCCATGCATGAGCCCCTGGAAAGCATACCATCAAAGTGAATGGAATAAAAAAATTATTGTAGTATCATAAAATATACACTCAAAACTAGTTTTGAAAATGATTGTACCAGCTCTTATAAATACAGTTTTAGTAATAACAATTTGTTTTATTGCATGGAAATAAATTTTTCATTTATAGGGATCATTTCGCGTTGACTTGCTTAAAGAAAATGAAAAATCCTACAGTTAGACTTTTCAGATGATCTTTAAAATTATCTATGTATGATTGTGAAGCAAAATAATGATGAAGCTGATATGCTTTCTAGATATACAGTATTTTTAGTTTATTTGATAATAATCCAGTTGTAACCACCAACGATGAAATTAAAGAAGCAAACTAAACAATAATTTAAGCAATCCTAAATTCATAACAATCAATGATTTGTTAACGATTGAGAAGAAAGATTTGTAGAAAATAGTATTACCAGTTTCTTTAAGAACAAAAAAAACCTATATTCAATGCGGTCGTGTTGGTATTAAAAAAAAAAGATTGTTTTAATCTTCCCTTTCCATTGGCCTAATAAAATAATTGATATCTCCAACTATGTTAAATGTTGTGAAACTTTTTAATTAACAAACAATCTCACCAAAAAAGATTTGGGTTGTTACGAAATATGCCCCCTAAAGAGCGACAGTGTGAAATTTTATCAATTGATATGATCGGTAGACTCAACTATTACAACTCAAATAAAAATATTTGCATTTAGTTGTTAACTATGTTGATTATGCTGATTATGTTGATTTTTACTTCTAAAAGTGTAACAAATGAAACATATACGAATTGTTTAAAGCAAATTTTTCACATTCAAGTTCCAGATAACACTTTAAGTGATAGTAATGCAGTGTTTACAGCATCTAGATTTAGAAGATTTCTTAGAAACTATAATTTTAAACAGTTATTAACTTCAGCTCATCATCCGCAAACAAATGGAAAAGTAGAAAAATCTAACGGGACAATAATCTCTACATTAAGATGTAAAATCAATGAAAATTCTAAAAAATTTCGTTGGAAAAATTATTAGAAGTAACACATGAATATAATTACTCCTCTCATTCTGTAACTTAATTTCCACCTGCTTATTTAATGTATGAGAAATTACTTTGTGATTCTCTTGTAAATCAAAAAGTTGATACTCCAGTTGATGAAGCAAGAAAAATAAAAATATCGAAGAGGTCTTAAAGAAAACTGAAATTCGTTATGACATTCATTTTTGCAACCTTATTTTATAGTTCATGATTTAGAAATTTGCGAAAAATTCCATTATCCTAACACAAGGAAATTAAGTTCGCCATATTTTAGTTCATATAAAATTTTAAAGAAACTTTCTGTAGTGTCACTTGAAATTGATAAACCTAATTTTATCAGAAATACTACATGTAAACAAATTGCGAAAATTTTATCCAAGTCAACAGTTTCAATTGTATGCAAAAAATCCACAATAGCTTTTCATTTAATGTTTTTTTTTCTGCCCCTATTTTTGGAGTCCTGTTATTTTTTAATTTTTTAATGCATTTATGCATGAATTTTTTATTATTATTTGATGTTTGAGAGTTATTTCGAAAAATTTAGGAAAAATTCCTAATTTTATTTGAAATATATATATGGTTCTTTGAAACGTGGGACTCCTCACATATTTCTTTACTTATATTTTCTCCTCAATATAAAGGATTAAGCATGAGTAAACAAATCTAAAACCCTATTTTTGTCGTCTATTTGGGAATATTATACCCAACTTAGACTATCAAACTTCATGAATGAATAACCCATAAATTTGTATAATTTTTGGAAAAAAGCATATTATTTTCTACAAAGATTTTTTTGTACTTTGTATGTAAATTTTAATGCTACTGAAATATTTTAAATGTTATTAAAATGTTATTTAAATGTTAAATAAACACTTCAATTAGATTGCTTGCATTACTTGTTAGAAATTACTTGTTTTTTTTAAATGTATTTCATATGTTATGAATAACTTTACAGAATATCTGTAAAAATACATAATTATTAATGGAATATTAGGTTAAACCAATTTGAATGATAAGTGAATTTAAAATTAGACTACAAACATTCTTTTTCTCTTCCTCCATGGACGAAATGAGTAAATAATATTTCAGTAACGATCTAAGAAGATCAAACTAAAATTGACTAACAAGTTGAAATTAACATTAAAAATAAAAATTAGAATATTATAATCACTATTTACTTTTATAAAAAGAAATAAAGAGAAAATACTTTACCTCTCTTGATAATTTCTGAAAGCAACGAAGTAATTAAAACAACATGTTTATTTATTCCAAACTATGCGAAAAAGCTTGTGTAGCAGAAGTTCTACTTAATTTCTTGATTCATGGACATTCTTTGAAGTCTTGCAAGTAAATTTTTTGAAGTAATTACTTGTGAAACTTTGGAAAACTCGTAGATTAAGAAGGAAAACTAAGAAATGTAATCAAGATGAATTAACTACCCGTTTGTTGAACTAACTGTAAAAATTTTACATTTTTTGTGCATTATCTCCAATAGCATTTTTCAGCCGTTAGTTTGAACTAAAGCAATTAAGCAATACTAGTTTATAGTCAGATGTAACTAAATACCACTGTTCTTTTGACCAATCGTCAACATTCAAATGAATTGAATTTTTTAATCATTTTGACCTGTTTAGCCTCCATTAATGCTGTATTGGATTTTGTTAAGGATATTTTTTTATTGTCAATAGGTATTGCTTGGTCAAATATAATATTAATTGTCACAGATATGAATAGTTTTTACTTCACATTAAACGGAAATTCAAATTTGCTGGGTTTTCCTTCATTTCCGCCCATACAATTCTTGACGAAAGAAAAAAGTTTTAAAAAAATGCACACGCATTAGGCACTTCAAATTAATATTTAATTGAGGATAAATAAAATCACTTAGGAAATCTAGCAAAGGTGAATCCTAAAGCATTGCAACATTGCCTTGCCGGATCAAAGAGAAAAGAATTAAATTTCGATTATAAGTAACAATCTCAAGTTATAATAAGGCTATAAAACTGGTTTTGATAATTTCACTTCTGCTTTTCTCACTAATTTTGATATTGTTTATTTTCTTGTATTAAATAATAATGTGTAACCCTTTATAACTCCCTCACCGTCCTTCAACTTCCTGATGGTCCGAATATGAGTCAAGGACAGTGATTACAGAACACCTTCTATTTAGGACAAAGGGTATGGAATATTCTACAGGGGAGGCATCATATCAGATAAATTTGCAGTTCTAATTAAGCAAAACTAATTACTTAATGTACTAAGAATAACTAATATGAGAAATTAAAATACATTTTCGACACACGATAAGTAACTAAAATTCAATAGATATATACCAATATACATGCCGTGTCTGTAGTTTTGTTAAGTTGAAAACTCTTAATATCAAGTTTGAAAAATATTTTTTTTAAACGCTGGTTTTTGTCTTCTTGCTAGAGTTGTTCAGAGTTTTGTCTTCTTGTTGTTTTGTCTTCTCGTAAGAGTTGTTAACTCAGACTTGATTCTACACAATTATGTGAAGAATTATATTGAGTTGTAATGTGTAAGTGGTTAAGGCATAACACCGTTATTGTATAGGGTGATTGCTTACTCCCTGGACTTGGTTTCAGATCCATTGGAATTGAGTGCCAACGTGTAATTAGGTAGGTACTTTCTTTGCGTTGACCTAGAGCTGCACAATGGGGTAATGTCGATCAAATATTCCTGTGGAAATGATCCGGAAGCATGTCATCCCAATTTTTATTCTCTACAGAAAAGATCTCTTTTGTGAAGCCGTTTCCTAAGTTTAGACATAGATCTGAAGGAGAAAGAAATTTTCTCCAGATCCCTGCATCTGTGGTAAAACTCAGTGGCCGACTACAGGATTTTCGATTCCACAGATTTTATGAGCCCGTATAGCTTTAAACTGAGCTTTGAGCACTATGAGCACGTATGGTTATGAGCTTTAAGCTGAGTTAAGGATCGGACCAAAGTCCATTTTTTTAATATGCTGATCGCCCTTGGAACTACTGGATTGATTTTAATAAAACTTTATTTAACATTGACATTTTTTCAATATGTAGCTTTTAACCCGAGTTAACTCGGGTACGTATATATTGCAAATATTTATCATCCCGAGGAAACTCGGGCTGAATTTGTCAGTACATTTTGTTTTACCATTTTTGCACTCGGTCGGAAACAAAAAAGATAATCTGCTGTGATTGGAAGTTTGCCAAACTTTATTTGGGAGTTTCGTTGTTGGACTGTGGGACTGCAAACGTGTTTTGTGAGATTGCATATACGATGGTTGTTAAAATAACATAGCAATAAGTGTAAAACAAAATGGCGTATTCTTTCACTGACGTTTGAAAAGTATCACTTTGTCCCAAGTTTTAAGAGTCATCATACAAAGATTAATATTTAATTTTTTTCATTCATTTGCCCGAAATAACTCGGGATGGTAAACTGATTTTAAATCAAAGGTTTATTACGCACAAAAAAATTCAAATTTCAACTTAAAACTTGTGCATTATGTTTTGTTTTAGTTCCTTGTACTTATTAATAAAATAAAAAGATATGTTGATTTTTTGCATTTTTTTTCAAAATAATTGGTTAGTGAAGTGGTTAATAGGTACTTTTGCATAATGGCATAATGCAAAAAATACCTGATACAGCTACAAAATAGAAGCACGCACATGCGAGACATCTATCGAATAGTAGAGAGATTGATAGGGGTATGCCCTCTTTATAAAGGTGTACAGACCTTAAATCATGATTTCATACAAGAAATAGGACTGTCCAGAGTTTCCTGTGGTACTTGGGTACTTGCAATAAATCACATCACATAATTGTGTCTAGTCACATGGTTGTGCACTGCGTGTTAACGTTAAAGCTTTAAGATTTGGTTTTAATATCACTCAAAATCAATTTTAAAACCAGATATAATTGGATACCTCAAAGTGACTTGACGTGTGCGTGTTGAAAAAATTGGCTGACCCAAACGTAACGTCACTTGTAAGTATCCAACTTTTTCCACCCACTCACTAACATCACATTCATGCTCTGGATGGTGGTCAAAAGGGCATGCTGGATTTACTTGCTCTCCCTACATCATCCCATCTATGAGGCTAAAGTCTGATCAAATTCATACGACAAATGCTTCTTTGACTTTCCAGAAAACCGTTGACCAGATGAGCTCTATCGAGTAGATGCGTTATCGTCCATTGAATGCAATAAAAACAACCTGCACCACTGAAAAGTCTTGAGCCACATACCTTGCAACCTGTCAAAATGTCTCTTTCAAACATAATCCCGTACAAATTTTTAGCCATACCCTCAGACTATAATGAATGTTAATCATGATATATAAATATTAAATGTCATTATTATTATTTTTTTGCATTGGGAATAATTCCTCCAGCTACAATTTGTGCACAATTGTTTTCCCCGACACCACTCTCCCGATTTTTACGCAATTCCTACTTTTAATAATCCGTTCAAGTTTATAATATTTATAAAAAAAATTTCATAAAGAAACTTAATAAGCATTACGCTATACAAAACTACGTAATCTTCTCGAGAGTAAATTTATGGATATTTTTATTTTGCACGAAAAAAAAATATTTCTACTCTCAATCTTTAACATTGAATTAATAATTCAGTCTAATTTCTTTTTCATCGCCTCAAAGTAGACCAACATTATTTATCCAACTAATAAGTAAATACAAATTGTAGAGATTTTCTAAATAAATGAAAATCTCTAGGAATTAGAATCTTCCTCCTGACGTGAATGGATAAAGACAGGAGGGAGTAATAATTTATTCTGTTGCTGGAAGTCTTAACATCCACTGTGTATACGATAAAAAATTCAACAGTTTGCGAACGAAAACTAAAAGATAAACTACTGTTAGAAAGTTTCTAAATAACAAAGGTTAAAGATACGAGTCAGGATACAAATGGTCGAAAGTGGAATCACCGTTATATTACAAATTCTTAAACATATTATTTCAGTCTATTAATTGTACTTACAATTTTTTAAAAAAAATATTTATATCTATAAGCTGACAAAACACAAGTTTGCAAAATGAAATCTGCGTATAAATTACTTGTGATATTTAAATGACTGTAGTCATAGAAAATAAATGCTTTATATAAGTTTTAGCTAACTTCTATTAGTTCGTTGATTAAAATGCATAAATCTAACGCTGCATGGCTAAGCCATTAAGCAAGCTAAAATTTTTAATCAATATACTAATAATTAAAAAACTTAAAGTTATTACTTATTGAAATAATATTCAAATAATGTTACTGATATTTCATAATTCCTAAGGGAGTTGTGCTGCTAAACTTGCAGGTATAAAAACATTTCGCATACGAAAATTGAAAAGAATTTAAAGTGATGGGAATTCGCCTTTTAAATGAAGAAACATTAGGTGACAATGAATTCGAAACATCTAAAGTTACCGGACAACAATAAGATACATCTGAAATATTTGTCTAATAAAAGTAACAGTTTTTCTACAGTCTAATACTAGTTACAGTCTAGTAAAAGTAACAGTTTTTTCAATTCCTGATTTGTAACTTACGTTTTTGTAAATTATCTTATGAAAGCTATGCCCTTTTTGAAATGAACTAAGAAAATATTATTTATTTTTACCTTTCCTATTTATTTTAGCTTATGCACGCTACTAGAAAGTTTAGTTAAAATAAATTTCAGACTCATGAATATCCAACGTCAAACAAGCGTGCAAGTCCAAAAAGAAAAGGAATCTAAATGAACTTTATCTATCTGTCTATCTATCTATCTATCTATCTATCTATATATATATATATATATATATATATATATATATATATATATATATATATATATATATATATATATATCTATATATATAAAAATCTCTTGTCACAGTTTTAGTGGTTAAACTCCTCCTAAACGGCTTGACCGATTTTGATGAAATTTTATATGTATATTCAGTAGGTCTGAGAATAGGTTTATAACTAATTTTTTTTCATTTTTCGGACAGATTTAACGTATATTTTAAATATATCTTTATTTAATCGTATTCGGATCCAAACTAGACGTGGAAACATAACAATTAAAAAACAATATTCAAGCACGTTGCAACAAGTCATATTAAACTCTAATACTTATGCACGCCCTTAAAGGAAGAGCATCAAATATATTTGCAAGTATGTGTATAAAGGCAGTGATATAGCAGTATTTCGAGTTGAAAATACCAATGTGACAGCTCTTCCAGTGAATTGGGTATAATATAAAAAAAACACAACTACTTCCACTTAGTAGGAATAACATTTACCATGACGCAATGCTAGATTCTATGCCATTATCCACATAAATGCCACTATCCACATAAATCAATTATTAATCAAAAATCGAATATCAATTACTTTTCTTTATAATGCAATAAAATCTGGCGAGCAGCTATTTAAACGATCAAACACTTCGTTTGTTTATTTGTGGCTTGAAGTTAGGCTCGCAGAAAATGCCGTTCATGGGTTAAATTTAGTAGGCATAACACAACCTGTGACGTAGGCTATAGTATACCCAATAACAACGACGAAATAACGCTGTACCAAATAGGCCGGTGCATCAGCTCCAGTGAAGCTGTTTGGCGTATCTTTGGATTCCCAATTCATGAACGGGATCCAACCGTTAGTCATTTTAGCCGTTCATCTTGAAAACGGTCAGAGCGCACATTTCACGAACGAGACAGCGATTGACCGAGCTACAAATCCACCGAAAACTACACTCGCCAAATTTTTTGAATTGGGTAATCGTACAGATGCTTTTGGCGTCTTTGCACGAGCATTACTCTACTCAGAAGTACCACCCTATTTCACATGGGTTCAAAAAAATGGACACCCCACAAGCAAGGCACACCGGTTGATGCATGTCCCGGTTTATTCAAATCAAACGCCTTGGGGAGAATATTTACAGTCAATCCAAGGCAGACTGAGTGCTTTTATTTTCGACTGTTGTTGGTTAATTACACCGGCTCATTGTCATTTCAAGATATACGTAAAGTCGATGAACATCAGCATCCAACGTATAAAGATGCATGCCTTGCACTCATCTTGCTGGAAGACGACAACCAGTGGGAATAATGAAACAGCATGTATGCTTGCTGAAACAGCATTGAACTGTACTGCAAAGCAAATTCGTCTACTATTCGCTATAGTATTAACTGCATGTTTCCCGGCCCGTATAGAAACGTTATGGGATAATCACAAAGATTCGATGACTGATATACGGTATCAACATCGCACACGTTGCAACGATCTAACGATAACATTCAGCGATGCCATGTACAATGAAGCACTGATTGCTATTGGGGATCTTTGCATTATTATTGCCAACTTGCCACTCAGTCATTTCGGTATGCCTTCGCCAAATCGAAGTGCATCTGATTTATTAAACACTGACATGAATCGTGAACTTCAATGCAATACGATAGAAATAGCAGCGATCGTTACTCGCAATGTTCCACTAATGAATGAGGAACAAAGGAACATTTATGACCGCATTATGCTCGCAGTTTCGGCAAGACAAGGTGGATTTTTTTTCCTGATGCACCAGGTGGAACTGGCAAAACATTAATTATTTCGCTAATTCTCGGTGAAATACGATCAAATAATGGCATCGCGTTGGCCGTTGCATCATCTGGCATTGCTGCAACTTTATTGAACGAACCAACGAATTGAATCTGTAGATGCAACAGTTATTGCCAGGTAACTTGGTGACATATAAATCCGTTGATGCAGTTTGCAATCCCATTGAAGCTGCAAATTTTCCAACAGAGCTTTTAAACTCATTGAATTTACCTGGCATATCACCGCATAATTTAGTACTCAAAGTTGGATCTCCAGTTATTTTGCTTCGTAATTTGAACCCACCACGGCTGTGCAACGGCACGCGATTAGTCGTTAAAAAATTAATGAACAACGTCATCGAAGTCATTATTTTAAATGACAAATTCCGGGATGAAAGTATATTACTTCCACGAATCCCTATGATACCCACAGATGTGCCAATTCAATTTAAACGCATTCACTTCCATATAAGACTGACATTTGCAATGACAAGGCCAAGCAATGTCTGTTTGTGTCTTAGATTTGAGCACACCATGTTTTTCACACAGACAATTATACGTGGCATGCTCTCGAGAGGGCAAACCACCCAGTTTAATTGTGTTAGCTAAAGATGGAATGACAAAAAATATTGTATGCTCCATTGCACTAAGAGATTAATATTGTTGACTAATATTTTCAGAATTCGTTGTATATATAATTTATTAAAAAAAGTTACAATAAATTTAAAAAAAAATTATTTGGTGTGTTGTTATTTTCACATTCCGTCATCGTTCATAGCGCTCCATGCCTCTTCCACTCATATACCACATACGCACACACTTACAATAAATAAGCTATATTTTCATACTATAGAAATAATTCATGTGGCAAAACAACGTTTGCCGGGTCAGCTAGTATATATATATATATATATATATATATATATATATATATATATATATATATATATCAATACAAAATGATCTCTAGGCAAATGATTCAACAAAGCTTACTCTTTAAAAATTTCATTATGTTTGTAAGTAATAAGTATATGTGTATATATAAGTACTATTATATTTTAGAACTATATTTATTCACAATAATTTATTTCCCTTTTTTTATTGTTTCAATAACTTTTCCGTCACACCATCCCAATGTACAGCAAAAATTCAGGATCAAATTGCGGTATTACATAGGGGCACTTTGGATGAACCATCTGTAAAATCCATTTTACTGTAAAATCATTTCATCCGCAAAGTTCTATACCATAGTTTTTTAGTAATATTTATTTCATTACAGTGATTCAGTGATTTTACAGTGCATAATTAATGTTAATATTTTAGTGTATCACATTCTTTGTTCTTTAAAATTTTAGGATAGAAAGTTCTGGCACTTTTTTACCGTAATTTTATCCAGTTATTTTTCACTGTGTGATTTCTTTCTTTTCCTTCTATATTTATTCCGGTCTTCGACTTAAATACTTAATCATAATTCAACATCAGGTAAAATGTATTAAATTATAATTCCGAAAAAACATTCGGGCACTTCCTTTTATTTTTTCTTATTTGCTTCTGTTAAAAATCCAATTATCTGGAAAGAAAATATTTTCCTACACCAACAAAAACATAATAAGAAATGTATAAAGCTTTAACGATTTTTATACGTCTACGTTATCATCAACCTAAGACACTTTTCTTCGCCTTATTTTTTAGGGTTAAGAAGTAATTATGAAAATAAAAACCTTATTCATTCGATATCATTTTGAGATTTTCTTTTGTCATGTATGAAAAAATTAAATTTTTAAGCTTAAGCAAGTAGGTTATCATTTGGCTACGTGATATAGTTGACCAAAATATCCCCCATTTTTTTATTGTTCTATTTAATGAGAACTATTACAGTTATATAATTATTAGTTGTAAGCGTTTCCACCGTAATTTCTAAAAAATATAGATTATTTATAACTTTGCTGTGATATTTAAGCATCTGCTTTTGGAAAAAAAATTTGTGATACTGTTGGAAGGTAAACTATCATTCATTTGTAAATTTCCATATTCCATCAACAGATAGCAGCAGATCAGATAGCAACATAGTTGTTGCAGTTACCAAAAGAACCTTTTATTCTTAACTACTAAATTAAAAACATAAATGTAGCACAGAAAAAATATTGCGAAACAAAAAAACAAATAAACTTTTAATGCTTAATTTAACGAAAAAATCTCACCAATCTCTCTCTAACGAAAAAACACAAGAAAATTCAGCTACAAAGAAGAAAAAGAATGTTCTACTGATTCTTTTAAAAAACAAAGAGAAGAACGTGAACTGCCAACATAATACGTCCTTTTTTAATTTTGTGCTTTTGCCAACCTGGTTAAATATGACTTCAACAGCAATTTAAATTATGCTCTTTGAAAATAATCGTCTGCTACTATGTCAATCTTCAACAATAGTATCAAGAAAAACCATATACTGTCACGATCTATCAGCTATTTGCAATTTACTTCAAAGAAAAATCCCATATGACATCATTTATCAAGAAAAGTATTTTCTCTTTTTTATTGAAAATTCCATCTCTTGTGCCATCTGTTATTAATATATATATTTAAAAAACATGAATTCCTTGTGTACTTTGATTAATATACAAAATGCCGGAATATACACATTGTTTACTGTTACTTTCCATTTTATTGCTTGTTTTCCTTTATTGTTTTGCAAAAGGTCTAATGAAAGAGCTTCAACCCATCCTTTCAAATCAAGAATTTTAAAAGATGCTCCTGTCAAAGAGGGATTCGAGAAAGGGCACATAGTTGAAAAAGAACGGAAAACTTCACAAAATATTACAAAAATCAAAGATCATACGAAATCTTGAATAATAAGTTCTGTTTATCAATTCAAGCTGAATTTATTAACAATGTCTTGTTATATTACGTTATATCTTGTTATATTTCACGAATAGATAAATATTTGATAATTCTTTAGACCTGTTTATTGTCCGTATCATTTCTTTGCCCATTAAATTATTTTTGCATAGATTTCACTGAATTTTTTAATCTCTGTAATTAGTTAAAACTCTCTTCTAAGGTATTCAACCCCCTTTAAATACGAAGGTTCGGCTTATTTCTCAAAACTCTTGAAAAATAATTTATGAAACGAAGAATTTAAGCAAAAAATGTTAACATAAGTTGATGAAAAAAATCATAAATTATCAAATAATATTGATTTAAAACTTTTATTATGTTTAAAAAATTTAAAAATATTTTCGTAGAAATTGGATCGAAGCTCCAATGTTTTCTCTATTATGAATCACATTGTCAGTGATAAGATTTACAACATAATTATTATTTTCAATTTCTATTTTGTTGAATTTTTCTGCACAATTTTAGTAATATGAATCCAAATCTTACTAAAAATAAGCAAAGGATTATGTAAATGCAAATTTGTGTTTATGTAAAATTTATTACAATGTGTAATTTTTGTGCATTGAATCAATAAAATAATATTGTAAATCAAAAGAGTTTCTTATACGTAAAAACTATCTTTATTTTAATTTAACTTTTGATCTTTGGTTGTTTGCTTGTGTTTTTTATGCAACGAATAGCAAATTAATCAAGCTGTATTTGTCTATGTTCTTGAATTAAAACCAGTTATACTAATATGTGAAAGAAACTGAAGTTTGATATCAAGTGAAAAAGCATTTATATATGTTGTTTTATATCTCTAACTAAGCATTCTGTCTTTATTCTCAGCATGATATTTATTCCTTGCAAATTCAATTACTATTATTTCTATACTATTACATAATTTTCTATGTGTTTTTTAAACAAATAGTTGTTTACTAATTTCTAATTAATTGAAGTATGTTTATTTAATTTTTAACTTCCTTGATTTCTAGCGTAGTACTTTATACTTAGTTCTTCAAACATAGTTCATATTTAAATATCTTTTTTTTCATTTATTGCAAATAAATCTAACATTCTTTCATTTGCTTAATTCAAAAACAACAAAAAATGCGCTTGTTTCCAAAAGGTGGAAATTCGTTCTATTTATTAATAAAACTAAACCACTTGAAAAAGAGAGCAAATAATACCACATAAGACAATCATAGCTTTGATTCTGTAATATAAATCCTTCATCAGTATGCAGAAACAAAATGAAAGAAACATAGAGGAGATTAAATTTCCAATGTTCCTTTTTTAAAGGCTTTCTCGATCATAAACATTACAAATGCAATTTCCCGTAACTTTTTTTTCGCAAAAATTATATTTGATATTATTTTAGCTAAATTCTTACTCTTTTTAATTTTTCAGATTTCTTAATCATAACCACCATACAAGGTGTTTTGTAATTGACACCTTCAATGTATATTTCTTTAAATTGTTGGGATTTGATTATCGACCATGTCAACCTTCATTTATCAAAAAGTACCTCATGATCGAATCAAGTTGACATGTCTTATATACTAGTGAATTGGTATTTAATATTTATAGTGGTAGTTACGCCACATTACTCCCCTTCCAGAATTTTATCTCTGATAGAATTCGATGAGCGGTTACCACTAGTTGATTCATGCTGTTTATTTATTTACATCAAATTTTGCTCATTATATTTTCTTTTCTTTCATTACTTTTAATAGCATTTCGCAAATTGTTTTTTCTTCATTTCTGTTTATAGCATTTCGCTCATTATTTTTTCTTTTTTCATTATTGTTTTTTGACCGGTAGACTTTATTTACTTCACAGGGTTTTCTTTTTCTTTGAGCAGTATATTTTTTTTAAGCAATCAACTGCTGAATGTGGACCATCCATCAATGTTGACTTACATATCACGTCCACAGGTCACCATTAAGGAGATTTAATCATCGACTATGTCAACCTTCATCTACTAAAAGGTACCTCTAGATAGAATCAAGTTAACATGTCTTTTATACTAGTGAATTGGTATTTAATATTTATAGTGGTAGTTACGCCACAAAATCATGTAGGAAATAAATGTACACATTTAAGGATCATAAATTTCTATTCAAACGAGGAAAAAATAAAGTAGAGGAATCGAAATTTAAGAATAACTACTTTACAACCTGCAATACACAGCCGACCCAATTCTGAGTTAACGACTATCAATGTTCAACTCCGTAACCTTGTAATTTTGAACCCAATCTGGAAGACAAGGGGACTTTTGGACTAAACATCGGGATAAACTAGCCTTCGTGGAGGATTTTTTGATGAAACTAAATAGCATTTTCGTTACAGTAGTGGAAAACCACGAAAACAACCCGCATTTAACCCGACGTTAAGGGGATTCTAAACCATGATCTGTCTACCACTGAGGATATTTTTAAGTCAGTAACGTGGATAGATCGAGCCGGTTGCAAAATTCGTACTAACCAGACATCTTCTGGATTCGAACCTGGGCCACTTCATAGGAAGGCAAACGGTCTATCCTCTGAGCCACTGCGGCTCAAAGAATAACTATTAAAACTATCAAAACTGTTTTAAATGCAGAAGGAAACAGAGAAAAGTTTAAAAGTGATTATTCGAAACAATTCCAAGTATTATCGGGCATCCCTGTTTTTAAACATACAGTCTTCCTTACCAATGATTCGTAAGAGAAGATGAGACTTTTAAATCGTCGGTACTATGATAGTTTTGCAATATAAAGACAACAATTCATTACTAATAAAATCACACATCACATTAAAATTTCTTCAATACATTTTAAGGCATATGCGTGACATTTTGCTGATAGTGTTTATTTAAGTTTCTAAAAAAACTTTTGATTCTTGTGTATTTCTCTATTTTTAGATTATAATGGCAAATTTCCTTTTTCAAGAACAGCTGATATAAAGAGAAATAAATAGAATAAGTTAAAAAATTGAGTGTCATTCGATGCAAAACAGCAGTGATGTGGGGGAAGGATTTTTTGGTCTCAGCAGTATTCACTGTCCAAATATTACTCGTCTTATCAAAGAATACTTGTCATCCATTTCTACGAATGAAAATATGACGCTTAATGACATACAGTGAGTATTTCAAAAAAATTGTGATTCTAAATTGCACATTACTTGAAATAGTTTATTTACATTTTAAAATTTGCTTTTTTCTTATAAATCTTACCAATCTGCAAATAAATATTTCTAAAAAAGAATTTCTAGTACTTCAAAATGAGTTCAAATTTAGAAATTCTTGTAGAAACTTTTTCTAGAATTAAGAAATTCCTGATAGAAGCTTTTTAGAACTATTACATTTTCTCCAAATCGAACACCAAAATGTCCAAAAGAAACATTTCAGAACTATAAAATTAACGTAGAAAAGCACGAAACAGTTTCCCATCAAAAGCATTTTTAGAACTATAAAATGCGAATGAAAAGCACAATGAAAAATTTATTTTAGGTCTAAAAAAGGAGGAAAAAAAGTATCTTCAAAATTAAGATGCAAGCAATCTAGCTGGGAAAGAGTTATTCAATTTTTTTGCAACGTTTTACTAATATCTTGGAATAATTATCTTGAATTTTTAAATAAATTCAAGAGTTTTTTTTAATATTTCAGAAATAATGGATGAGTAAACTTTGAATGAATACCAAACCAATGTCACTGTATAACAAAAAATATTAGCTTACTTAGAAGTATTGAAATTTTTTTTAAATCGTTTTTCCTTGAGTTCATAAAATAAAAAATATATTAACAACTGTTAAAAGAAATATTCAGCAACTAAACCCTTGTAGAATGATTATCATATCTTTTAAATACAGAGTGATTATACTTAAAGAATAAATTATTAAAGAATATAATAAATTATAATTTAACTTTCAAAAATTTTGAAAAATGAAACACTGGTCAAAATGACCAGATATTTCATTTGAGTATACACCGAAGAGCCATTACATTATGACCACCCTCCATCTATAACAATAGGCTAGCCCAGGTTTTCATGGTTTCTCGCCCAGGAACAATGTTTTCATGGGGCATATTAGGACCCATAATCCTCATAAAACAATCCCTGATGTCTGTGAGCTACTTGAACATAGTTGTAGACCAGGTTCACCCATTCATGGCAACAGTTTTTCTGCGGGCAATGGTGTTTACCAACAGGATAATGCACCATGTCATAAGGGTCGAATCGTCATGGATTGGTTCGAGGAACATTCCAGTGACTTTCAAGTCCTGTCTTGGCCCCCAAATTCACCTGACCTTAATCCAATAGAGCATTTGTGGTCCTACTTGGAAAACCAATTTCGTGTTGCCACGCTACCCCCTCGCAATGTGAGAGAATTGCAGGACCAGTTGGTGAGCGCTTGGTACCAGATACCTCAGAGTACCTATCAGCACCTTGTGGAATCAATGTCACGGCAGGTGCTAGCAGTTTTGAGGGCTAAAGGTGGTCCTACATGTTATTACAGGGTGGTCATAATGTAATGGCTCTTCAGTGTATACTTATGAATCGATGGGAATTTGTTTTGCATCAATCGAGATCTAAAATGCTTAAAATAAAGAAAACTAAATAAAAATGATTTCAGTAGAATTTTGCTCAGTAAATAGAATGAATTTTTATTCTGATACAATTGAAAGTTTTTATATAACAAATTTAATATCAAATCAATATAAGCAAACAGGAATTACGTGTTTAAAATATAAAAAAGAGCCGGAAGATAGTGAGGATAATTTTTGTAAAATTACCAAAAGTCATTCTTACTTTGAATTTTTATTGACAGTAGAGCATCATTCTATATTACGAATGAGCGCACAAGCTAATTTCAATGCATACTTTTTCTAATAATCTTTAAAAAGAGATGTTCATCCCCACGTCGTATCAACATTGAACTCATGGTAGTGTGTATAGTATGTTGGGATAGGGTATAAATGACAGAAAACTCATTTAATACTTCTATTGTCCCAAATCAATTGCCATATTTTAATACTTTTCTACTGTTATTGATACTGATGATTTTACGATTTAATTTGAGCATTTTTCAGAGTGGTATATTCAAAAACATTTACATACCAAGCATTCCTCGTTAAATCACTCTAATTTTGGAAAGTGGAATTCGAAATTTGAATCAGTCGAATCATTCTTTAAAAAATGGTTCTTTGAAATGTCAATTTACACAGAAAGTTAAATTAGCACTAAGGAGCTCAAATTTGCAACTGCTATCCTGACCAAACAATTGCGACCATATTTACCAAATTGCGGCTAGGCCGTGTTCTGAGGGTCAAGAATACAAATCCGTGGGCAAACAGGAATATTTCTTCAGAGAAAGCACATTGTGTCAGATTTCGTATTCTAAAATATTTTCCGCACAAGCTTGCTTAAAAATACGATCATTAAATCAAACAATTTCTTACGCATTGTGTACTGAATTTCAACACTGCAAAAATTCCAGATAAAATTACGATATAAAATACGATCACTTTCAGGGCATCATTTGTGAGATCTCATTCACCGTAAAATCCAAAAATATTACACTGTAGTTTTTACAGCAATATTTATTTCATGAGAGTAATTCAGTGGTTTTACAGCAACTATTACTGTAAAAAGTAAGGTATATCAGATTTTTAGTTCCTTAATACGTTACGGTCAAATTTATTTTTACGGTAAACATACCGGTACCCTAAGTGCCGTTACGTTTTACACTAACTTGATCCGAAATTCTTTGAATTGTATGTCTGTATAATGCTTTTGTGTACACGCCTTTCACAAGCATATTGTTCCTCTTGCAGATCCAAAACTGTTCCCCCAGATCCAGCTGTTCAGATGGCAGAGGAAGTAGCTCAGCGAAATGCTGTTATTTACATTGTTGTTGTATTATTTTTTTATTCCTTTGGCATTGGTATTATGATGATCAAGTATATGCGAAAAGAAGCTGAAGAGCAAGAAGAGTTCAAGATGTACAGACGCTATATGCACGATACTCATGATAACCCTATGAACTCTACGAATACAGCCAGATTGGCGAACAGGTTGGCACTTTCAGCGCTAAATATGGTTAACGCCATTCCTCAAACAAGCCAAAGTGGGAGCAAAGTAACATTTGTGTGATGGTAATAATGTATTCGTTTAAATAAGTTGGCAAAGGGAAAAATGTTGGGGCATGGACTCATTTCCGTGAATATGTATTTTGTACGAAGTAAATTATTAAATTAAGCTGTTTGCATTTAATTTGCAAGTTCCAAAGAAGTTTGGGTATTTTTATAAAATGTTGTTTCATAGATGTATAGAAACAGTTCTTCTTTTAATATTTTTTATTGGGTAGCCAGGATAAGTATAAAAAGTTTCGGTATATGAAATTTGGATAAAATTTAACGATTTCTTCATGCTTGAAGTTGAATACTTCATGTATTAAACTCTTTAAGTTTATAATTTGCCAGTAGAAATATACTTTTCTCGCCTACCCCAAAGGCCAGCATGACTCTAATTCAACTTTTTAGTTAAAACATTAAAAAAAAAAAAGAAATATTAGAAAACAAACCAAATAAATGCTTACAGACAAAAGTTTGAAGTATGAAAGAAATTTAAATACTTTGAAGGTTTAAGAAAAATGTTTTAAAAAAAGCATTTTTTTCGAAGATCTAAAAGGAAAAGTTATTTCCAAATCCAAAAGTAATTTTTCTCAATCTCAAGTAATTTTTCTGTTGCCCTCTTAGGTTTGTTTCAATTATGAAGTTGTAAATTATATTGACAATTTCAATCAATGAAATCTTGATTTGTGATCGACTTAAAATATCAATCACGGCTTGTTGGGTATCGTTCATTGGAACAGACCGCAGATGCCACAACTTGGAGCGTATGATCCAAATAGTTAGGTCTGGAGAATCGTTGAAAGTTTAGGCCCCTTAATGTTAATTTTTCCTTTAATGTACTTTCCCACATCTCATGAAATTTTTTAAGTGAATCTAAAAAAATTTTCTCACAACTATAAAAGACGCTTATTAAAAGCATTTTTTTATAGTTATTTATTAGCTTTTATAATTTTATTTAATAATGGTCGAAAACATTTTGAATTGTAAGGTTCACAAATTTTTACATCATTTTGAAGAATATCATTTAAAAAGGCAAAATACAAAATGTGAACGAAATTGGCTTGAATAGTTTCTGAGTTAGAATTTCAAAAGAGTCGTATATTTAAAATTTAATTTCCCAAGAGGTATCTTGTAGCCAATTCGGGGCAGCCTGTAATATATTATGTTAAAAATCTTTTATATTTAATGGTTCTTTCGTTTGAAAAGTTTCGAATTAGGGGATGTTTTAAGATTCATATATTTTAAGTTCAAAATTTTAATAATAAATTTAAGTTTAATTTTTTTTACAAAGGATTGAAACATTTTAAAAATATTTATGCATCTTTTTTTTACCATAAAATGTACACAGTACAGTTCTTGATGCTGCTGCATGCAAAAATATTGAAGTGCGGTATACAATTCCGAAGATTTTAATTTCTTAAATTATGAAAGGGCATTTTTTAAATTTCTCAATATTTCAAGTCATGACCACTTTTTTTTATAGTGTTTCTTTCTCTCATGTTTAAAATGTGTTATAATCATCTTTTTTTACATTTTTCATAACATTCAAAGATAGACTTGCATTTCGTTACTAAACCTTAACAATAAAATTAAAGTTAATATATTTATTGCAAACAGTTATACCATTTAAAATTCTTTGAAGTGCTCCCATTACAAAAAAATGCATAAAAATAAATTTAAAATTATTTTATGTATTAATTAAACTTGGTTAAGTTCTACTATGGATAATTTAATAAATGTTTATATATCAAACTCCAATGTGTATTAATGGAATCAAACCTCAATTAATTAAATACCTTAATAAATTCAATTAAAATTTTTTTCAATTTTGTGTAACAATCTGTTTATTATCAATTATCAAAAAATGATTGCATTGCAATCTTTCGTGTTTTCGTGCAAAGTGATTTGGGAGCAGAGCTTCTTAGTAATATAATTTCGACAAAAAAACATGTGTTATTATAACAAACAAACCTAATTCTGTACCATTGAAAAAGTATATTAAATAATGATTGCAATTAATAAAAATGTTAAGAAATATTGCTTTCGTGTCCTTGTGTTATGTTTAAGTATACTTATTGAGTTCTATTAGTATTTACAGTGTCTTGGTAGAGAAAAGTATTGCGTGCAGGGACATTAATAAGTACTTTTACCATTGCAACAAACTTCTTTAAAGGAAGGATGCTGCTTATTCACCGCGTTGTTTAATTAAATGTATAGTGCGCCAAAAAGAAACCACACTGAATAATATTTTACTTCATAATCGGATCATCACATAGGACTCAATCTCAATGGTTCGAAGGGGCAACCTAAAATATGCTAATTAATTCGAGCATATTTAAAGTTATAAAATCAGACTCAAAAACGTACTTTCTCTGAATAAACATAACTTTTATTTCTACGGATTCGAATAGTTTGAAACCTAAAATATAGTGGGTAGCCGGTAGGGAAATATGGTCCTAATAATTTCGTCAGGAGATCGGTTCAAAGTTTTTACCCCTTAATGTAATTTTACTTTTTGCGTATTTCACCATATCTCACCATATTTCACCACATACTTTTGCGTATTTCACCATATCTTTCACCATATTGCGTATTTCACCATATATACTATCTAGGCAAATTAAAAAAACTTTTGCAAATAATTCTATAATCCATTTATCCAAAGATAATTCTACGCAGAATATAACTTTTAGTAAGTTTTTATTATGTTTTATTTAATAATAGTAAAAAAAAAAATTTGAATTGTAAGGTAAGCAATTTTTTATATTATTTTAAAGAATGTAAGTTTATATTTCCCAGTATAAAATTTGAACAAAATTGGTTAAATGGTTCTTGTGATATTAAATTTTAAAAATACGATTTTGTTAAAATTACTAGAACTCTTTAACCGATTTCGCTCAAATTTTGTTTTTTGCAATAAAAAATTACATTCTTTAAAATTATTTGAAATTTTATATCTTATAATTCAATTTACTGAATGTTGTCTGAAATAAAATGATAAAAATTTACTAAGGGTTATATTTTGCATGGAATTATCTTTGGATAAATTAATTTTATAATTGTTTTTCAAATATTTCCAATTTCTCTAAAAAGTTCTACAGAGATAGTGGAATGAACAAAAAGTAAAATTAACATTAAGGTGTCCAAACTTTTGACAGCCTTCCTGACTAACCTATTAGGACCATATTTCCCAAATTGCAGCTGCTCCCTATATTTAAGAGATAAAAAATCCGCATCTGTGGAAAAACGGTGTGCTTATTCATATAAAGTACGTTATTGTATCTGATTTCGCAACATAAAATATTATCTCCACTAGTGAGCTAGTACATTTGTTAGTACATTCCCTCGAACCATTAAGATCGAGTCCTAGAACGTGAAGATCCGATCATCAGATCAAAAGTTGTTCTTCAGGGTAGTCTGTTTTTTTTCTCATTGTACACAAACTTAAAACAGAAAAAATGCAATAGGTGTAATAAAAGATGTGGTGATAATTATGTTCTCAGAAGCGTAGATAATTAGCTTCAGCGTACCGTAAATTCCATTCTATATCTTTCGCTGTTTTGATTTGATATCGTTTTCTTTTTTTTTTAACTTAAAATGGCAACAGAATGTGATGTTTCCTTTTAAGTCGACTGTTAATTTATATTTAATTTAGCAAAGAGATTTGAATTAAATATTATATTTAACAAATGTCAAGATTTTTAAAAACATGTTTAATTGTGGTTACTTATCTGCTTTTTTTTAATTTTAGTTTTTCGTTGATTTATTTGATAATTGATACAATTTCAATAATATATATATGCATGCATAGATTTGAAAAAAAATATTTATCACTTTGCTCAATATATATTTTATAATTATTAGGCAGCAACAACTTAAATGAAGATATAAGTTTTATGAAAGATATTGTTTTATTTTCTTGAACCAAACTCTTGTGACGTCAACAGTGATTGATTATCTGAAATAGTATTGTTTTAAAATTGACAACAAAGAGTATGGAGATGCCGAACATATAGAGCTGTCGAATACGTAGCCAAAGTTTTTAAGGGTTTTAAAATATCTCAGTATCTTATATATCGTCTTCACAACATTATTTTAAAATTTAAATCTCGAAATTATTTATTAATGAACAAAACTATGCTCATTTATTTTCTTCATTGCTTCTTGATTTGTGAAAAGTAGATACAAATTAGTGCAACTTAAAAAAATACAACTCTGTTTGCTTTGCTTTTTGAATGAATAAATTCAGATCACAATTTTATTTTGACGTTTAAATTGTGTTCAACAGTTAACTTTAAGAAAGCTGCTCTTTTAAGAAAAGATGAGGTTCAAAAAAATTGTCTAAACATTCTTTATAAAATTAATTTCCAACTTTGGCACGTTTCACAAAATATGATTGGTAGCGAATTTTTTTATCAGGAAATTGCTTTATTTTGTTAAAAAGCAAGTGGTAAAAATTCAAATTAGTAAGCGAAAGCCGAGCTATTTTTAATAATCATCACCTTAAAAATCTCCAAACTTGGTTTTTTTCCCTGCTGAAATAGGATAGATTATTCCATTTTTGGATTGCAAGTTATTTCAGTTATTTGTTTTTTACCCTTTCGTGGCGTATCTCTTAAATTTCGAGTGTAAAGTAGAAGTAACAAAATTTGCGCAACCTTCTATTTCCATGGGGATGCATTTTTCTAGTCTATTTAACTGCGCAACCTTCTCTTTTCCTTTTTATGGTTTCATTCCGGGTTTCTGTGGTGTTAAATTCTTTATCCAAGATAATATCTAAAATAACATATTTATTTGAATGGTCAGATCTTCAAGAAAGAGGGCACAACATGTTCGTCCAAACCATGTTTTTGCAGGACATATTCGATATTTTTTAATAGGCCTTGCTTCAGCAAAATTAATAATAAATATAATTTTAAAAAAAGACATGGTCACTTTTCAATTACTATGCTTTACTAAGCAAATATGTAATAACGATATCTTTATTTTTGTTCTTGATTGCTTAGAGTTGTAATGCAATCCGATCATCACGAATATAATCCTTTTCTCCGCGTATGTTAAGCATCAATTCAAGCATACGCTTAAATCAAACAAATAAAGATTAATTGTTTTGGTAAAACCAAAGTTGACTGACGAAATCAAAAAAATAGAATTCAAACCGGCGCTTTAATAATGTCATATTTACGATAAATTTAAGTTGAAAAAACTAAAGTTCTTTGAAAAATATTCATACGATGCAAATTTGAAACATTGAAAGTTTTAATGGTTAATATTTAATTTGGGTCACTTAATCAGAGATATTTCAAGTCAAAAAAATATGTTACGAAAAATAAAATCTTGTCTTGTAGAAAACCTTAACGTGATTTTGTACAGAAATACAAAGTTTTAAATATCAAACAATTTGTTTCTGCAGTTAATAAAACCAACACATAATGTTTAAAAAATGTAAAAGTTATGAAAAGATGAAAAATCTATAAGTTATGAAGAGAAAAGAAAGAGATCATACACTCACCTTGTTGACTTGTCGATTCAATATCCTATAGTTCGAAACAATCATTGTGATTGCTTTTCTTATGTAATCTAAAACGAAGTTGAAATAAAACCTTTTCTTTAACAAATATGTATTGCAATATTCAGGAGTATCTTATTAGTTACAGTTATAAACTTTGCAGTTATTATTATTAATTCGAAACCATTAAAAATATTTAGGCTACATAGAATTTGAAAGCAAAATTATATAAAGATAAATCAATCTTTCGTATCTAAACATACCGTTAGATATAACATAATATAGCATTAATAATTTTAAAAACTATTTGGGACAATTATTTCGATTTTTTTAATTGCATGAAAACTTTTTTTTGAGAAAAATAAAACTTTTTCCCTCTGCCATCCGGCTAATAGTCGGAAGCTTTTGTGATTTTCCTCTCCATGTAACGCAAATGCAGGTTAGTTCCGTCAAAACGTCTTGAACGAAGGCAAATTTCTCTCAATACTTGATCCAAGAGTTTAATTGTCATCTGAATTGGGTCAAAAATTACAAAACTACGGTGTTGAACATTGTTAGACGTCAAATCACAATTGGATCTGCTGTTCAACGACAGTTCTAAAAAATAAATAAAACTTTTCAGTTTATCTAATTATCTTTAAAAATTACCTTTCTAAACTTACGAAAAAAGTTAAACATTGGCATCTTGGCAAAAAGTGAAACTTTTCGCCGAGTAACGTCGTCGATTTTCAAATCAAGAGGTATTACATGCCTAAAGATTAAATAAAAAGAAATTATTGTACAATTTATCGGATTTCTAACTTTAAAGGAACTGTATCACTTACCAAATCAAATTTACTTAGTTTGTAATTAGTATATGCATCTGAAAATGGAATCGGATATTACTAATGAGCTGCAGTAATTTTGAGAATCCACTTCAGGATATCTGAAAATAAAAATGTGTATTATTAATTTTAGCAAAAACATACTAACATACGTAATTCAAAATAAAATAATAAGTTCCCAAACATCCTGCTGACATAGGTATGTTAAATCTGAAAATTTGTTATTTAGATAATTCATTTTTTGCCTGTGGCTTCGATCAATACAAGAGATATTGAAGTTGAAGCAAACCGAATAATTTATTTGAGAATTGCCCTGAAACTAGAACTGAAATCATCCCTTGGAATAATATAATTGGATTCTGAAAGATCAATAGTAATATGATGCATGAGATAAAGATGTAAGGAGCCATTTATATCCACATGAAAAAATTCCATTTCGCGTTTCTTATACTAAAATTGTGTAAAATAACTCAAACTAAATTTATTTTAAATGATTTGTGCACTAGTGTATATCAAACAAAAATAAGAAAAATGAACGTGGATAAGTTTAAATTGTTATACCTCAAATAATGCTACTTTCAGTTTAAAATTATCGAAAGATTCGAGTTAGAACTATACAAGAATATTAAAAATTATCTTTTCGTACTATTGCTATGTAATCTCTTCCGGAAAAATTATTTAACTATTTTTATGAGAAAAAAAATTGAAAAATTAATTTAAAAGGCAAGTTTATGGATGAAGCTGTAATGGTTAACCTAGGATATAAATTTTATCCTTTATAGAATTGAAAATTAAATCTGAGTAATTAAATCTGAGTAGCTGAGGAAGTTTTGGCAACTTTTAATTGGGTACTTTTTAATTTTTATGTAAAAATTTGTTTATGCATAATCGTCTAATTTTTCATATATGAAATAGGCATAGATTGAAGTTAAAATATTAATTCTAAAGTTCAATTATGTTGTCAACTATTTTAGAAAAAAATGTTAATATACATACATATGGCAAAAATTGATTATTTATAAAATGACATTTTTAAGCGTTTTCTTTCTCACACATAGCTGGGAAATTAGAATAATTAGTTAATTAACTAATTATTCTATTATTCTAATTTGATTCACGCAAATGCTTCTATTCTAAAAATGAATATGTAAATCTTACTTTTCAGATTTCCAAATTATTTCGCTGATTAATGTTTTTTAACGCATTAAATTAATTACATAAACCATGTAAGCATCAAATAAACGCTTATTTTACTAAACAAATGTCTCCAAACAAAAGTTCCCGTTTAAACTATTCGACAAGAAATCATTTATTTTTGTTCAAGAATCTGTTTGCCGCATTCAAAATCCATTAGTATACAAACATAAAGAACTGAGCGCTAATCATCAAGTTCATATATCAATTGTCTGTAACGAATCAAGCTGCATTAAAGGAACAGTTTTTTTTTATGTATAAAAATACATTTATTTGACAACCACACTTAAACTAAGAAAAATTAAATTGAAATCAATTTTTTTAGGTCCCGTCCTATTCAGTGCTGATTGTGTTTTTTTATGTCTTTTTTCCTCACTTCAATGTTAATTTGCGATCTCTAATATGTGTGCTACTTTAATTTCATGTACGATAAATATTTCTATTAACGACGGTCTTTATGGAACACCCTGCATATGGGTCTAATTCTTAGGAAAATAAAAGTGTTTTATCTCATTTCTTTAAAATTTGCTTTGAAAAAGATCTTATTCCTATTTAAATTGCTCTCAGAATAATAAAATCCATTTTGATGAGGGAATATTTTACTTTTTAAATTATTTTTTTCATTACAAGACTTAACCATTTTCATTCAAATACACTAAATTCTTATAAATAATAATCAGGATTTACTTTGAAAATTTTACTTTTCGTAACTATTAGAAAAAATCGTGCATTATATATTAGTAAGGCTGTAAATAATATCAGATAAATAATTATTTCATGGGTTAAGTTAGAATGTTGTCCAAGTAGCCGAATCATAAAATGTAACTTTGAAATTTTCATATTCATAAGTTCAAATGCACATATTCTGAATAAGTCATAACTTTTTTATCAATGGACTTAACTAATATATAGTTGTAGAAAAAAAGAAACGTCATTAAAGTTTAACGAATGATTATCAAAGTTAATCAAAAATTTAAATTTTCAAAATCTAATGCAATCAACATAAGGCATTTAAAGAAAGTTGAACTCCGTCTAACAAACGCATAATAGATCATTCAATTCCGCCTTTCTCTAAATGAGCTGCTTTGTCATTTTTCAGAGGTTAATAAAAAAAATTTATTAATTTTATCTTTATACTTACATATTAACTAGATAAGCTTCCTATTTACGTTTTTATCACTATATATTTGACATAGTTTTTAAAAATATGAAGCTTCGACAATGGATATGTGTGTGAATATGAGTCGCCAAGTTTTGAGTTTATATAAGTTTATATAAGTTTTAAGTTTTATTTTTCATTTATTTATTTTTTTTTTGCTAACATGTTTGTTTTAAAAATGAAGGTGGTTGAAGTCTTGAACCACAAAAGAGAACATTATTACTTTTTATTTACAAAGAAAGAAAAACACTATTACTTTATCAATCAAATATAGTTACGGAAATAACTGTATTTAATCGATATAAAAGTAACTAATAATACAAAATAAAACAGAATCTGGTCTTAAGGAGAACAACTGAATGAACGAAATAAATTTATGTTTCTTCTTCAACAATTCCTAGCAAAATATGCATGAATGCAAAATATGCATGAACTTTGCTCTTGCAATTTTATTTTTCGATTTTTTTTCTATCTGTATATATTTAGACAAAGAAAAGGTCAGAAAACTGCATGTTCTTTTGAAGAAAAGGTAACTTTATTTTAAATTCAAGAGTTATTTCAGTTACTGAAGCTATTTTATAATATTTTATTACTTTCTAAAGGATTTGTGTGTATAAGATAATGGAAAAGAAATTTTATCAGTAATTTTCTGTGTGCTTTATTTCTTAGAGGAAATAAAAGAGCAATAAACACAACAGAATTTCATATGTAAGATGATTTCTTAGCATTTCTAATACTAAATAAGACTAAGACAGACATAAAAAGCTAAAGGTTAAATAAATAAATTCGTAAAAAATTAAGAATAATGAACTGGCTGAACATAAATAAATAGTTCCATGCAATTAATACCTTGTTATTAAATTAGTCAATTTTTCATTCAAAACCATTTTGAACATGATTTTAACTAGCATCTCCTAAAAGTAAGAAAATAGAGATTACATTTCGAAATTAGTTGTAGATAACTAAAAACAAATTGTGGTTTTTTCGACCACTGCATAACTGAGAGTCTCGTACTAGTTTTGTGTCCAGGGTCACCAATGAAGAAGTGCAAAACATTTGAAAATCCTCTTATCTTGAAGAAATGGAAGAAATATTGTCGTGTTAAAGCTGGGTTCCGATCCAACGTTCGTCCGGTCATGACATTGACAGCTTAGCCTTTTCGGCTAATATATGTACCCAGCTGCAAAGAAATAAATGACTTCACCTAACACTTATTGCTATTGAATTAGTAGGCATCCACTGTTATTTCAAGCATCCAATGATGGAAAACAAAAGTATGAATTTGTAATCCTTATCACATGACATAGCTTCCAGTTTTAAAAGAATGCGCGCTCGATTCTCATTGGATGTGAGCACGGATAAAATTCTGGTACCTTTACCGTATTGAGTGAAAACAATCAATAAACGATTTTTCTTACAGTTAACATTTTGAATAGCATCTTTTTATCAGTATTTGAATGTTTCCATTGAATATGGTAAAATAACAAATAATTTTTATTTAACCATTTTTACAGAGAAAGTTTCAACCGTTTCATCTTTAATTATGCATTTTTTATCAATACATTTCAATTTTTTCTAAATTGCCTATTCCAAAACTTTAAGATTACCAGTAGCAATCATGATGCTTCATGAGCCAATTTTTTGCTAGATTAACATATAATTGCAAAATGGAGATCTCGTATATAATAAGCATAAATATAATGAGTCCTATGTATGCAATACTTTAACGTATGCTTTGGTATAAGGAAGTTAAAAAGTAATGTTCTAAACAGTACTCAGGTATTCTTATTTTAATTCATTTCATTTCCAAAGTCTAGGAAACCATATCAGCGTTATATAAATATATGTTTCACAGTAAAAAATAAATAAACAGAAAAATTACAAAAAAATTTAAAAAATAAACTTGCATTTTTCTAATTTTTAATCTGAGTTCCTCTTTGAATTCACTTTTATTTTTAACTAAGAAATAAAAAATCACTCGAAATTTTTTTTAAATACTAAACGTAGAATATTTAACACAGAAGAACCTGACAAGCAAACTGAATAATCAATAAAAACGGGAAAGTCTTAAAAGCTTGATCACATTTTTTAAAAAAAAGCACTTTTTTTGCCTCACACAAGTCTCTGAAGTGAATATTTTGTGTTTCTCTTTTAAAATATTCATAAAATAATATAAAAAAAAGGAAACTTTCTCTTTTGTTGTACAGAACTCCCATGAGATTTTAAATCTTCTTTCACACTTCAGATAACAATTCACTCCATTCTTATCTTCCAGAAGAAAGAAATTCATTGAATTTTGTAGAGAAAAAAAAATGAAGGAACAATTTGAATATAAAACTAAACATAAATGTTAGAATCTATAGTTCATTATTAATTGTCAATGCAGTGTATCATTTTCTTTACCATTATGAATAGTTCCATATTCATTAAAAATTACAAAACAAAGTTTATTACTTTAATAACAATATTTTATATGGAGAAGAGGTGTGTAACTTCTGATGGAGATGGAACATTTTAACAAAATAAAGTTAATAAATTATATAAAATAAGTAGTATATTATGCCATATGTGCTATATATTATCATATATTTTATATGTCATATAAAATGTGTATAAAATATGTAATATATTATATAAAATAGTTAATCAATTATATAAAAAATGCATCTTGATGATAACAAATGTACATTCAGCTTCTAAGCAGGCAACACTTATATTTCTTACGAACACTATTATAAATCGTAACATTTTATGAGTGTAAATGCCGAGATCGTATTGTAATTAGCTTGATAAGATTGATAACAATAACTAATTTAAACACTTTTTTAAGGGAACGAAATGATAATCAAAGCAAAAATATAGAATGTCCGAAGATTTTGCTGATGAACTGTAAGTGAAATAATTTAACTTGTCATTGAATTTTGTAATTAAATTAAATTAAATTTAATTTAATTACAATAAAATTTTAGAAAATTATAATATTATACTTAGAGATTCCACACACCAACCTCTCATTCACCATTGTTATTTTTTTCTTTGAAGTCTACATTTTACAAAAAAGAAAAAAAACATTTCACTTATATAAATATATACTGAGCTATTATTTTTTTATGTAAAAACATTTTTTAAATCAGCTGAACTTGTTAATATTTACATTTAGGAGCATAGAATGTGTGACACTATTAGAAGTAGTTCAATGTTACTTTTAGCAGTTTCACTTGGCAAGGTTACTGGATTACTCATAGGAGTCAACTTGAGCAATCCGGGAAAAGCGCTAACTATTCCCATTGATTTAGACCTTAAAATTAGAATTATTGTCAATATAAGAGATCGCACTTTTAAATAATCATTTTAAAATTGTCGAATTGTTTTAACTAAATAAAAAACCTGTTTATAGGCCCTTTCTTTTTACGAAGTTTTCGAATATTTACACCGTTAAAAGAAATTATGATTACTTTTTATTTATCATAAGAATAATTTCTGGCTACTCTTCATTTAGAAAATATTATTCAGACTTATGAATACTTGTTGTATTTGAATATTTTTGTTTTACAAATGAGCAATAAGTAACGAAAAATCAAGCATTTTTAAAATATTTACAATCAACTCATTCTCAAGACAAGAGAATTGAAGGACTGAAAGCAAGTGAATATATAACTTATATTAGATTTACATGATAACAATTTACGATAAGAAATACTTAACTGTTAAAAACATTTACACAAAAACAAATAACGCTTTATCGACCACCTTCGATAAAAATGAGTTTCAATTTGTCCGAAAATAATGACAGCAAATATATTACAAGTATTGTCATAGCAACCGCAATAAAGATATAACACTCTTGTTTGAATGATCGAGTTATTGTAAAGAAGGAAGATGATTAGTTCCGCTCTGCTGTTAAATATTTAGCCTGAAAGTATTAAAATGTCATGTTATTTATCATTATATTTGAAAACCTTTTTTAGAGGTTTGCAGTCTGCAAAGAATCATACAAATCTATTCATTAATATCTTTTGAACATTGATTAAAAGGATCAGAAAGATAATTATTTTATTAATCATCAAAAATGAGAAATAACGAAGTTAAAACATGCAATAGCAAAATATTCTTCCTCGGTATTTGATGTTTCAAATGCACACTCAAAATTAATCAAAATTGTGTGAAAAAGCAATTAATAGTCGAATTCGAAAAGTTTATGCATTAAAAATTAAAACATTGCATTCTCTTTTTTGTGCAAAATGGATATGAAGGGAGAAATGTGTGAGAGATGTGCTTTGGCTGGTGGCAGGATTTGAAGTAGGACTTTGATGTTCGTAGTAGGATTATCTAAGCATCATGGTTTGTATATCCCAGTGCTGAAAGAGTCAATACGAGAACTGTAACCTACATGACCTACATTCCCTTCTCTAAGTTTTTAAGACATAGCGAAATAATCAAAAAGTGACATTAAAATGACGGATCTCCGGACTAAGCTATTGAGATTATATCTTCCAAATTGCATCCCTTTGTACCTTTGAAATTATAATGTGGTACGTCATGGAGCGTTATTGTGGCTCCACTATTATATATAAAGTTTCCTAACCTTCTCTGAACTATGATATACTGGGTTATTCATAATATCCTCCGGGGTTTCGAAGCGTTATAGTAAAAGAACGAAGACGAATATGGCAAAAAAGAACATATGAAATCATTCCGAAAGTATTCAAGTTTTAATTTAAGCAGTTGCTGGTAGAGGGCAGTAAGCATGTTTTATTTTTATCTTCACAACCTTCTGGAGTCTTCGTGTTCTTTAATTAATTTCCTAAAAAGAAAATCAATTTTTACGCAAAATTTCATCGTGTGATATTCTTTTGTTTTTATTAATCTTAACATAATTCTCAAAGGTACACAGCTTAAAAGACAAGATGTTTCGCGAAAATTTTCCTAATATTCAGTTTACAGCCTCTCACTAAAAAAAAAACGAGCTTTAAATTTGCTATTCTGAAAACCCATTTATTTCTTAGAATGTTCTTATCGTTTTCTTCTTTCTTTTACTTTCCAAGTTTCATTTTTCTCCAAAGATTCTTCTTCGTATTCAGTAACTTCTCGCAGTTCAATTTTCTCTATCAATTTCACTCATAGTTTCTAGATATGACAAAAGAACTTAATCTTTTAAATATGCAGGGTAATTTCTCCCCTTTCATTTTCTTCTAAGTCTTTTCCATGAAAGTTCTGAGATTTCAACGCATCCTTCTTCAGTTTCATCTGAAAATACTTTTACACTTTCTATTTTCCTATTTTTTTAAGAATTGAACTGCCTAGATGCTCATGATCACAAAATATTATATTTTTTGGTTATGTTTTACATATTTATTTCTATGTCCAAGTTTTAGAAACCCCAAATTTGCATTCGGATTTTTATTACTGACTAACGCATCTTTTACTTCATTTGGTATTAACTTATATATCTCGGAAATATTATTTTTACCTTCAAAAACGAAGTTTCATTTTTTTCGAAATTTCTACCTTATCCTTAGCAAATTTCTCTTTGCTATAATTTTTTGTAATGGCATTAACGGAAAACAAATTTAAATTCAAATTTAGAACAAATGAAAAAAAATTTCAAAATGTGTCCTTTTGACTCAATAGCTCCTTTAATTTCAGCTTCCATAACATCACATTTTTCACAGAACTAATTTCTGTACTAAATAGCTTCAGTTTTTTTTAACCCATTGACGGTTTTGCTCGTGAAAAATCGTATTTTAACATTCAGTCTTCTCCCCATAGCAAAACCGGTTTTTCCATGTTAATAGATAGGAGAAAAGTGTGTATGGGAGAAACATTCTCCCAACATTGCCCATTTTCTAAGCCATCAGAGGGACACTCTGACTGTTTACCATATGAGAAGGAATAAGAACCTGATTCAACTATCCAGGCATCCGAAAAATCAGAACATATATTTAAAGTTAAAAATTACGTTATTTGGTTCTGTTTCTTGTTGCTTTTGCTATAATAGCATTCTTTATCAACGTGATTATTTTCCTTGCATATATTGCATTTATGTATTGAACTTTTGATATCTTTTGTCTACAAAGCTTGAAACTTTTTCCTTCTATAAATGAGTTTATTTGACTTAAATATACATGATTTGGATAAATAATCCGCGCTATTGCTGCAGAAAACAGCTTCTAACTTGGGTTTTAAAGGCTAACGACTCTTCATTTTCCGCCAATTTTATAATTTGTTTCTCATTTAATAATCTCGCTATAAGTACATTAAGGTTTCCTTTTCTTCTCAGTCGATTTTCATGTACTTCTGAAATGTTGATATCATTAAGAATATACAGATAAAAAATTTAGGTACAACCACATCATCATCAAATTGTTTATACAGTAATTCTAAGGTAAATGCAATGTGTTCTAATTCACTTGTGTTAGGAGCGAAATATAAGTTCATTTTTTTATTAGTATTTAATGCATTCTCATAAGCAAAATTACTTCTGTTGTTCCGAATCTCTTACAAAAAGTGTAAATAATTCCATCATAAACAGTATTCACACATCATAAGACAGTGTTTTACGTAAAAATATTCATAAATCACCTTCTTCATCTGTAGCACTATACTTATTGCTTTTGGGCACCGTTTTTATTCCACATGTTTTTGACATTTGGCATTCCAGTTACTATATCGTACAATACATTTCGTAACTGATAAAGATATTTGAAAATTTGGAAAAACTTATTTAGAGGTGCCTTTTAAAGAAAATCTTCATTATTTTTTTTCGTTTATTTATTTTTCATTTATTCCTTTTATTTATTTATTTATTTTTAGCGGCACGTACGTGCCATTCCTTGAAAAATAAAGTAGCGTCGGAAGCGAACATAATTAAAATATAAAAAAGTTAAGTTCCAAAAAATGCTTTTTACAGCAAAATAAAAAAGAAATAACGTAAAATTGAAAATACATGTTATGTTATATGCACGGTATAAAAGATAATATCGATTTAGAAATTTCTGAGCTTTTTGCCATAAATGTAGCAACATTGCTCCTCCTAGATAATAAAAGTGATGCTTCAAAATATAGTCTAACAGCCAATTACATCACGCAAAATGTTTCTGATCTGAACTTCTCAATATTCATCAGATTACTAATTAAATGAGTTCTATTTTTTTCGTTAACTTATTACTTTTTGTTTTATAGAACTAATAATCTTTGCATTCTTCTCGCACCCATCACCTGTCTGACGCATCAGTTTCAATACGAATAAATCACTCAATTAGTAAACGGAGCAAAACATTCAATAGAACACAAAATTTAATTTGCATATGAACAAGGCTTATGCGGAATGGATTTTGTTTTGTAAGGTAGTCAGGGTTTTAACTTCTACTTTTTAGAACAGTTGCCACTCAATATTTTTCAGTTTAATAATATCTTAATAAAAATCTATGACATACTAAAACGAAATGAATAATACATGCAAAAACTTATAACATAACTGATGTTATTTTTGAACTAATTGAAAAGGAAAAGTTATTGTATTTTAAATTAAACGAGAAAAATTCATTTTTTGCATTTCCTTTTTCCTTCGAGCTAAATATTTAATACTACCCTATTTATCTTCATTATAATTAATCTTTATTTCACTTGATTTTTTATGATACCTCTATCAATAGTCTAGAAAGTAATCTGAAGTTAAATAATAAGTTTTATTCTGGTTCATAATTTAGATCTGCACTATAAAAACATGATACTCTATCTTCTTTAACAAAAGTAATTGCCTACGACGAAACTTTATCATCAGAAAATTGAGCTATTGTCAACAAGATCAAATTTCCTTCACAAGATGTTTCGTAATGAACAACTTTAAGATATACTTATAGAATTTTTTTAAACTAGAAACCAAAAAACTATTCACATTGAAATTATGAAACATTCTGAATCAGAAAGTGGAAATGTTAATAAATTGTTATGATGTAGTTGCATCACGCTTGTGCCGAATCATTTTAGTATTAACTGCTTTAACTCAGTTTTGTTGTTTATTATTCGCAAGAAATTTCTTTTACACGAACTAGTAATTCACTTATTTTAGTTTTAGCTTTCTTAACCGAGATGGTAATTCAATCTTTAATTAGATCGAATCATATTTTTAGTATGAACAATTTGCTTAACTGTAACCGTTAAAGGGTTACCTCTCTCCCTGCGTGCTCTCTTAGCGTCGCTTGATGAATATTTTCCATCTGTGTAGGTGACTGCCTTTTTTTTCAGCCTTCGTCTTCCCACTGTGTGTCTGTATTTTTCTGAATATTTTTGAAAGATCTTTAAATATGCTAAAAGTTAAAAGTAAAATATTTAAACTCGATTTAATAGCTTTAAATCTTTCCAAGTTAGAAAAATGTTTTTGAAAATTTAGACACACAGTCTGGAAGATGGCACGTGCTTGGTGATCTTGGCGATCTCTTTTCTTCACCATAGGAGCACGTGTAGGGCTTATGCCAGCTTTATAAAACTTTTGATTGATAGACCCACTTGGCAACAAAAATAATATTTCAGTTCGTTCTCTGCAAGAATATATGCTCAATATCGCTGCTTGGAAGTTTGATCAATGGCTATCCAGAAACTCCTCTCCAAGCCCGTTGATGAAATCGAGAAGCAAATAAAAGTAAAGCTTTAAGAACTCAAGAAATTATTCTTGTTGTCTCCTCCTTAATAGGATAGCACTGACGACATGGAACTGGAATTAGATCCTTCTGGAACGAAGGATTGTGGTAGCATCAAGTCTTCTTTTTCAACATTCAAGATTTTTTTTTCTCTTTTTATTTTTGGATAAAATTCATCTTTAAAGAACTATAAACATCATTGCACACACAATGTGCGTCATAATTCATTTTGTATGTCTTTTTAAAACTCAATAACTACAACATATCAATTGTGATGAAGAGATATCAAAACTGATCTACGCAAATCAGGTTTTAAAACTATCAAAATGCATATTGTTTTTTTACTGGCCACTTTTTTGTATAAAAAAAGTACTTTAAATTCCATTAAGAAATTATTTTTTCCTGTCAAAAAATCATATTTTTCGTCAAAAATGTTGGACTATGTTTCCTAAACGCCATAAAAAAATTGAAGGAAAGTTTATTAAATTATCCGCTTTTAAAGGAAAAAAAATTAAATCCAATTATCATTTTTCTAATAAATAATGCTTTGTTTAAACACGCCAAACTTTGTGTATAAAATGAATAAAATAATCACAATAAATGCATAAACAAATCCATGAAATAACTTAATAGTTATAATGCTGCATTTAATATAAAGAATATTTTTTTATGTCTTTCTCGTTCTTACAGATGTAAGAATACTTTCTCTTTATTTGAACTGAAAGTTTTGCTACAAAAAACTGTCCCTGTTTATTCTTTAAGGTGGCAAAATAAACTTCCTTCTTGGATCATGGAATAACACAAGCAACACTTAGGATAGATTTCGCAGTTATGCGTATTATCCCGCACTCTCACTTGCATAAGTTTTGAAGTAACTACGTATGCTCGTTAACTATTTTATGACTTTGTTGTACGTTGATGCTGGGAAATCTCTCTATTATTATATATCAATTGCTTTTTTCCCCTATTTTTGCAGTAGAAAAAAATTTCAAATAAAGAAAACCGTCACTCTCGTTCGAGATCACGAAATAGTAAAAATAAAATAATTTAAAATTAAATCTACTTTTTCTATTGAAAATTCAGAAGTTTTTAAATACTTTTGCATTTAGGTTTCAATCCACACAGATGAAATTTCTTTTTATTTATTTTTTTTTTGCAGGAAATCTTATGAAACAATGAAAAATGCCGCAATCACTGGAGTAAAAATAAATTGACTTAAAACTGCATTTAACTTTTTATCCTTAAAAGTCCAGAATGTTTTAAAAAAACTATTGATATGGAGGTATTTACGATTTTGTCTGTATTCCTTTTACTCAACAAACACTTAATTAAGTGTTCTCATTAACTGTCAACGATAATTGAATGAGTTTTTTATAAGACTGCTCGTGAATTCAAGCAGTAGGTATATGCGAACCAAAATGAGGCATTTCAAATTGAATTAGAGATGATCACTTTATTTGATTACAAACTTTCTGTATTTTATGACAGACTTCCGTATTCAAGGTAAACATGCTTTATTTTATTTTATTTTTTGTCTTTTTTTATCAAAGAGATGTCAAGTCTTACGATGACGTTTCTAAATTTCGAATCTAATTATTCAGTACGTTTTATTTCATTGGAGATCAAATTAATGTTCTCAATGAGCACAAACAAATTTTAAATGAAATATGTTCTTAATTTTATGACAACTTCTATGGCTGTTGTTATATTTAATTGAAAAACCACTGAGATCTCAGCTGCAAAAATTTTATAAAAATTTCCAACACAATTTATAATAACATTATATAAAACTTAGTGGAATACCCGCTTTCCGTAAGAGGTGAATAAAAAAGGAAGCAAATTAAAAAATCAGTACTGAAAAACACTACAAAGTAATGCAAAAAATTAGAAGGCATGTACCGACTTAATTAATAAAGCTAAAATAGTTTCAATTATTTTTTTATTATCTGTTGCCCCTTCCCGGTGGCTTTATAGTTAATTAAGAAAAAGTGTTTCAAGCAGTTCATCCTCTCAAAATAAATATTAACTGTGTTCAGAATTTGGCATGATGGTGCTGCTAGGGGCCAACTGATGATAGTCAAAATTTTCCACAATCACGTGATTTTCCTCGTTACTTATTCCTTTAGAGAGACTGCAAAAAGTCTCTTTTTCACGGTATCTATATTAAGACTCATTTATACTGATGGAGTTTTAATAGTTATCAAATATTTTAATATAATACATTGTACCTATATTTGTACAGTTGAAACCAATTAAAACTATTAACCAATTACCATAAGACCCAGTAGTGCTTAGTACCAAAATTAACTAAGCCTTCTAGCCGTCAGTAATAATAAAGCGATTTTTCACTATTCTAAGCGAATAAGTGCCATTTTTCTATTAATTTTTCTTTATAATATATAGCTTTTTTTTAAAAATTTCAGTTAGTATTTATTATCGAAGTGGCTTAAGCAATATTGGCATTAATAATAGTTTGGCGATTTTTCATCTTCTCTTAAACAGATTAGTACCATTTCTCCATTCACATTGCTTTTAACGTAGCTTATTTTTATTTTTAATTAGTATTTATTGCAAAAACTAGCTAAGCATTAATCGAATAAATAATAATATGGCAATTTTTTTTAACGTTTTTCTTAATAATTTAGTACTATTTCTCTACTAATTATTCTTTTTAGTACTAAAAGAATAAATACCTTTTCTTACAATGACTCTCTGAATTCTGAATCTAATTACTGGTAAGTTTTATTTCATTAACAAATTAATTTTCTCATTCAGTACTATTACCTTTTAAATGAAATTTAGCTTTGTATAACTTTTTATACTTGTTTGAGGCTATTTTTATAAGAAAACCACTGATATTTCCTTTGTTATCTCTAAAAAATTTGTAAGAAATTCTTGCAACACATTTTATATAATATCGTTATATAAAACAATCTGAATACCCGTACGCTTATTCTTTTCTTTTTTTTATTCATTTCGTTCTCTGTACGAAATGAACAAAAAAAAAGAAAAGAATATAGACATCAGTACTACTAGATACTACGAAATCACGCCCAAAACTGAAATGCATAGACAGACGCTTTCGATTTTCTTATTTATTATTATTTATTGGCCTTCCCTGTGACTTAACTTTTAATTAAGCAAATCCCGTTTTTTGCTGAATAGAGATTAATTGCGCTCAACATCACTTGATATGATGTCATTACTAACGGCTGAGGCCGGGATAGCCTCGTCGGTAGGGCGCTGGGCCCATGTCCGAGAGTTCGTGGGTTCGAACCCCGCCGGCCGAAGACCCTCCCGTGTAGTTCGTGAATGATGCAAGCAAAAATTCTGTCGAGTCGCAAAGTACTCCATGTCCTCATAACATATCAAAACCTCTGGGGATACTGGATTGGAGATTGATCGTTCTCTGATTGAGGTCAAAATTACGATCTGTGAATGAATGAATGAATGTATGAATGGGTCCGCCTTAAGGCTGGGACACACCTGTCATGCAGCGTTCCGATCCGACTCATACCCGATTTTCTTTAAAAAGTGTGACCGGTGCGGGATCGGAAAGGAATGAGCACATGTTTCATGTTCACAACCTGCTTCTTTCCGATTTTACGTTAGTTCAACTCGAGATCGCAAACAACCGTGGAACTGTGCAATAATGTTGAAGCATTTTAGCAATCGTGATTTAGCTATTGTGGCTATTTGTTTGGACGAAGAAGATCGAAATAATGAAAAGAGTAGTGGGAAACGTGAATATTGGGTACATGATGCATGGAAAAGAAGACACGAAGAAGGGGAGTTTACCACACTTTTACCTCATCTGTTGGACGACGAGACGAAATTTTTTCATTACTTCAGAATGCCTATGCACACCTTCAATCAATTGGAACTTAAACTCAAAGAACATTTAACCAAGCAAAACACGTATTTTAGAAAAGCGATTACTCCTAGACACCGCTTGGCAGTATTTGTAAGGTAAGATACCATTTCATTTACACTGTGGTCTCTTGTCAAAAAACATCAGACATAATTTATTAGATAATGCATTGTAGTTGTGAAACAAGACTTTGTTCATAAGTCTTCATTAAGCATTTTAACTACCTACATATATATTGTGAAACAAATAAAAAAAGACAATAAATAACTATTATAAATGTAGGCCTATATACATATATAATATGTATGATTATAAAACATAATTTTCCTAACCATGATGCAAATTGCTACGTCAAATAAATTGTCAAAATTATTTTTTTCAAATAGTTTAAGAAAAGTTCAGAATATATTAGTTAAACCTTGTTTTATGACAATTATATTTCCAGATAAATTTGAAATCTTTAGTTCGATTTTAAAAAGGCATAACATGTACAAGAAAATTACCAAAAGAAATGTATTATCATTTAATTACAATTTCACAGTCCAAATATGAAATATGTTGTTAAAGCTGTAAAAAATCTACGTTAGTGCAGTAAGTTTCTTCAGTGTCAGCGGGATGTGTTGGTGTATGTTGAATACTTCTGGAGAAATGTGCGGGTCTATTTGAATGTGCATACAATCCCTCTTCTTCCGACATTGTAATAGACGTTTCAGAGGAAACATTGTTTGTATGAATCATTTCAGTTTGTTGGTTTTCAAGAAGCTGCTGTAATTCGTACTCTTGGACAATATTGAAGATCTTCCCTTTAGCTGAATGAAAACGAACTGGATGCAGTGATTTCAGACTTGTAGCGATTCCAGCCAAAAAAGCATCAACAGGGTGCTGTCCATCATTTTTACGTGACTCTCTTTTCTTCTCAGCTTCTTTCTCAGCCAATAAGTATGCCATTAGCTGAGATGATGGAGACTCTTGAGGTTTCACTTCAAGCTTCCTTTTGCGTTTTACAGATAGAGGTCTATGGTCGATGGAAACTCGACTGGCTGGAGTTGTAGGTGTTAGCAACGACACGGATTCTGCAGTCTCTTGAGATTCATTCTCATTTATAATATTTAGTGTCTCCTTGGTGGAGTTCTGCTGATGAGAATCATTGAGTTGAGTTTCATCAGTATCGTCCTCTTCATCAGGAACATTACTTAGACCTTTACGTTCGGCGAGATGAGGAATCAAAAATTCAAGGATAGACTCAAATTTGTATCTATTGATTGATGTTGCCGACTGTCCAGATTTGGTTTTTCTTTTCTGTCTAGCTCTTCGCAGACTGTCTCGTATTCCGTTCCACTTCTTTTTACATTCCTCTTCTTGCCCTAAAAATGATAGAAAGTTATTAATATAAGTTGTTTGTTACAGGTTTCTTGCTACAGGAGATTCTTTCAAAACCATATCATTCAGTTACAGAATGGGAAGAAGTACAGTTGGTTCCATTATTCATCACACAAGCAGAGTGGTAGTTCAAGTACTTATGAACGAAGTAATGCCAGCTCCGAATGAGGACAGGTGGAATGAAATAGCGATAGAATTTTGGAAAAAGTGGCAGTTTCCCAATTGTATTGGTGCAATGGATGGGAAACATGTGACAATACAAGCTCCAAAATCGTCAGGAAGTCTCTATTGGAACTACAAGAAAACATACTCCATTGTTCTTTTAGCTCTAGTTGATGCTCGTTACAATTTCATATTTCTAGACGTGGGAAGCTACGGAAGAAACTCTGATGGTGGTGTTTTGTCTAATTCTAATTTTGGTAAAAAGCTATCTCGAAACCAACGTAACATCCCTGACAAAAAGTGTCTCCCAGGAACAGACACTAAACTTCCTATGGTTATAGTTGCAGATGAAGCTTTTCCCCTTACTGAAAACATTATGAGACCATTTCCTGAAAAGAACTTGTCTAACGAGCAGAGAATTTTCAACTACAGATTGAGTAGAGCAAGAAGAATATCGGAAAACGTTTTTGGCATTTTGGTGCAAAAATTTCGAATGTTCATGAGAACTCTCCAGGGAAGTCCTGACAACATAACGAGTCTTGTACTCGCAGCATGCATCTTGCACAACTTCATTCGAAATGACGAAAACTACCAAGTGCCTGAACTAACTCATGGTGCTGACATAACTCCAGTGGAGAAATCTCGCCTCCAGCACTTTCCACGTCGCAGAGGAGGGGAAAATCGTGAAGCATTTAATGTAAGAGAGCAGTTTAAACAATTCTTCAACTCTGAAGAGGGTAGTGTGGAGTGGCAAGAACGTCGGGCCCTCATAAGTTTATAAGTTTATTGTTTTCCAAGCTATGCATTTTTTCAAATTTGTATAATCTAGTATAATTATTAATAATATAATAATAATAAATGATATAATAAATAATAATATAATAATATAATAATAATAATGATAATAAATAATAATATAATAATAATAAATAATAATATAATAATAATAATAATAAATGTTCTTACCTTCTACATTCAATTCCTTCGCAACTTTTTTCCAGATAATGTCCTTGTAGTCAGAGTTTCTATACTGTTCTTGAGTTTGATCATACAAAACTGGAAAATTTCTTACACTTTCGATCAGTTCCTCCG